>NC_135004.1:8208156-8511425 GCF_051020985.1 Nomia melanderi | reverse complement strand
ATCGGGCTGACGGTATTAATCGTTTATTCCATTTGTGGCGCCGTCGACACGGGCCACGGTAAATCTATCGGGAGGCGTTACTTTTTTCGGATTTATTAATTTATCGTCCGACCGATTCCCACTTACGTCCGCGCGACACAGTTTTTCGTTCACGTGTCGGATGCCGTGCGTATCGATGATCTCCGCTGATTAAAAATTGTCACGGCAATTTCAACAGTTCGAACCGGACCCGTCGATTTTAATCTTTAAAATAACACGGAATGCGTAATAACAATTTCGGCCCCGCGGTTTATACGACCGGATGAAACGTATTGTCTACTTGACAGATGTCCGTCGCCCCCGTTCCCGATTGTCGGTCAATGACGGCGACGCGGCAGCTGGAAAAAGTTTGCGTTGCAGTTTCGCTGGAATCGTTCGAACGAAACCGACTAAACAAAGCACTCGCGAATGTGTCCCGGCTCACCGTTTGTTCATCGATTTAATATTCTGAATGTTCCGCGGAAATTGCATCTGGGGTGAAATTTTAATTTTCAAGGGTTTCGGTTTGACAGCGCTCGTCAGGAGTGTTCTACTCGACCTATAAGTTTTTAATGCTAAATAGTGGCGTTGCGGAATCGATTGTGATCGTTACTTTCGAAAATGCAAAATTATTTGCAATTTATGATTATTTTTAAAACAGTTATTATTCTAATATTAAATAATGGAATTCTAATTACTGGATTACGTAATAAAATAACAAAGACTTTTAATTTAAAAAAAATTTGTATAAAAGGAATGGTTAACTTTGCTTGAGATTTCATTAGAATTTAATGAAAATTCCTTTGATATATTCAGTTTATTAAAACTATCTGCATTACTAAAATCCTCAGTAGAATATTAACCATGTACATTCCCGTAAAGAATTAATTAAAACAGAACAAAATTCTGAATTGGTACTTCTTTTTCTACAATTTAGTTTAACAAACCCGTCTAATTTTACACAGACTGTTTGAATTACTTTCAGCTCGACGAATCGTTTCATCGACCCCACCTTTCAAAGTCTTTCATTTCTTCATTAATCGAACAAAACTCAATCAACAACAATCGATAACACTACCTAAAAATTACTTTCCTTAAAGTTCGCAAACATCAACTGCCTTAGAAAAACGACCAGTGAATACATAGAAAATGCGAAGATCGAATGCAGCCTGGAAGAACAGAATTCAATTACTCCCCAAACTAAACTTCACCTAACTCGCTAAAAAAAAGAATTACGCTACATTCTCCGACCATTCTCACACAAAAGCTAATCTTTCATCCCCCTGTAGCAAAGGAATACGGTTTCACTATCCAATAACAAGTATACGAGAACAATGATTGAGTTTGGTCGAATTCTCAAAAGAATCGAATTTAAGTAGAAAAAATTCCTTCTATGTCTGAGGAAAAAGGAAATAATAAATCGAATAAAATATAATAAAATTTTATTTGATTGCCTCTATATCTTATTGTGTTCTGTATAATTTCAAAAATCTCGACAACCTGATTCCACAAAAATACCTGAATTGGAACGCGAAAAATATACCACACCTGGATCCCAAAATGTACTTTACCATAATGTAAAATATGTGGACTGGAAATAAATAAAACAAGAATATAGAAAAACACTAACAAAATAACTAAGTTTCTTAACAACAAGGAAAAGAAATTATATGTTTATGACTCGCAACTTAAACTACACACAACTTGCTGCCACGGAGGCCAACTTACGACTCTACAACTTATTGCCACGAAGACCAACACGCGAACTTTGCGACACAGACACTCTTTCGGACATACGTACTCAAAAATCATTCCCTCCTCTACAATCATTCTTCTCACTCGCACTCTTAACAAACCCTCAAACACACACCTCGTCAAAGCCTAAGGGGAAACATTAGGCCTGCGACGTTGCACAGCCCACTTTTCCTCTGCTGCTAGGCTTTCCTCTTTTATGGCCCTCCGATCTTACAGTCATTCTCGCATTCACACTTCTTAAAAATGTCCTAAAACTACGTTGAAATTCTAGACGCTACTTGTGACCACTGAAATTCTCTACACTACTGAACCCGAAAAAAATATATACCCGATACGACTCGATATTTTCCTCGTACACAGCTACTGACCAACGAAAATAACGATCGCGTTTACGAGTCATTGTTACTACAATTCCCAATGCCACGCAATGACGCGCAATGCAATAGAGAGAAGCCCGATCGAAGGGAACGCGAACGAACGAGCAATTAAGGGTCACTCGAACCGGATCGAGCAGCCCGATGATGAAAAGGCCTGTGAAAGAGTTACGTGTAGTAGATCGATGATTGACGTCCGATATGACACGCGAGCGGGGGCGAGATGCCATTGACGGCCGGCCGACCGTCGACGGGACTGGAAACAGAGAATCACGAGAAGGGGTGAGTGGACGAAGAAGCGGAATGGTGGAGGAAAGGCGTGGTGGTGCGGGGGAGGGTCAGAGGATCGGGGCGGTCGGTCGGTCGTTTATCTCGGCTCATAAACGCACGATTTCACGGGCAATTTCGCAAATTGGAAACCCGACCGCGATCGCGCGATTCCAAAATTCTCCGACCTGCCTCCTCTTCCCTCGCTCCCACACCCATCGTCATCGTTGATACTGCCTCGACTCTCGTCCCCACCACCTCGTTCTCACCCCCTATCGCGAGTATCTGTCTTTTCATGTCTCTCTTTGGCGCTTTCGAAGCTTTTTTGCCGCTTTACATCAACGATGTAGATATACAACGTGTCCGGGATATTGGGAAGTGTTTGAAGAAATATGAACAATAGGGGGGATTGTTTCAGATGAAAGTTGTTTGAGCTTGTCGCTGCGATGGTGTTGAAAAACTCTATGAAGGTGACGTTAATGGGTTTGATATGTTGATTCTTGTGTCAATTATATCTAGGTGACATGAGAGATTAATTGCTTAGCAATTAATTTTCTTGGCGACGTTTGTAACAAAGCTACTTTTGTTGGATCTGTGAGGTGAAAGAAAGTTGAGAGCAACTCTGCGAAAAATCTTGAATTTACAGTTTCTTGACTTTATAAGTCAAACACATGTACTATTGTGAGATCACTTGATGGCAAGGTTGAGGAATACGGGTCTCATTGGTCAGTTTTCATCTGCTCTCATCTCATTTTCGATATTAATTTGCTATTGGTCAATACGGTTACACGTAACTAATCAAAACCATAAAAAAATTCCCGCTAGACGTCAAGTGATCTCCCAATTGTACTTACGCTACAATTTACGTTTGAAGCATTTTTTCATATCGTTCATATATTCGAGCGACCAAGAAGAAAACCCTTATTTTTTTAGTTTGAACAAAAAACTTCATTTCATATAAAGTTTTATATATTACTCGGTAAAATGGATTTGAAAAATGGGTCAGTCTATGGGAAACCGTCCTGAAAGAAGCAGAGAATTATATTTTAGATTAATATTCAAAAATTTATGTGAAATAATGAATCTTTCTGTTGAAACTAGAAACAATGGATTTTCTGACTCACCTAATATTTCAAGAGATTTATATTAACCGGACACCCTGTATGCACGTCAGTGCAGAACCCGACGTCGGCGCTGCCCCCGTCGGGACGCCCGGCACCGTCGCGACCAAGTTTACAAACGGGACGAGTCGAAAAAGGGGATTACCTTAAAAGGCGCGCTGTCGGCGACTTTACACGGCATCGCGACAGGGACATTTAATCTCGCCGCGGGACAAAGTATCGCGACTTCACGGATTAAATGCACGCGGGAGTTTCATTTATCATTGGTCCCTCGATTTCAACGATCTCGCATCTCTCGTGGAGCGAAATAAGCGTAATGATAATAAGTGAATTAATGTCAATACATTATTCGGGTCATTTTGCTCATTTCAACTTATATCAATTACAATCGACTTGTTCATTTAATATTTAATATATTTCCGATATCTTTTATTGCAAATAGAAATGCTTTCAATTGCTTTATCTGTCGATAAAGTAACAGTTTTAACTATGAAACACGCACGCAGCCTTCGTACAGGCCACAATATTTCCAAATAGAATTGACCATCGTTAAATGAAATTAAATATTGCTCAAATTAAATTTATTTTACAAACATTCGGTAGATTTCATAGGAAGGTAAAACGCATCGCATCGAAATACAGCATTCGAAAACACTTGGTGAAGTCGAAAACTGTTCACCATACAAATAATCTACGGAATGATCTTAAAATTTAGCTGAAGTAGTTAATAAAAGTATAACGAATTGCTACTATAAACTGGAAGCGCACTAACTACAATATAGAGCGTCACAATTTAATAATTAGAATTAGAAGTACCTATAACTAATTTGTGTTAATAAGCTCTACTTCAAATGTCATATGCTTCTCACAGTTACGATAACGTGTAACATTTCGTTTGCAGTTGATGATATTATGCGGAAGCCGTTTTCTAGCAAATATCAGAAGTATTCAGCGGTATAAACAGTTTTCCCGTTTGTACACATCACCTTTATACTCGTATAATATGCGAGCGATGAATTCAAATGCCGAGCCGCCATTTCATTTCCATCTCTGATTACATCTAAAAATTGTATGCGAATGCCTTTTAAAGCTAGCCAGTACGGAACCCGGAAACCGTAACTCACGTTACGTGTAATCCCCATTGACGGGGAGGGTTTTGCAGTTTATTGAAATATTCATTGTCATTTTTTTTACGTCTCCGGTGGCAAAGCCTCGCGACCATAACTCGACGCTCACGCTCCCTTGATAACGTAGACGCGACGCGACTTTTGATTCGCGATAAGTATTACAGGAAGTGTCCCGGGGTTCGGATCCACCCTACCCACGAGCTCCTGTTACGTTCCGAGCGTTCTTTCGTGACGAAATGTTCTTTTTGATGTCGAGGACTTCCGACCGGGTTTTCGAAAGACAAAGTTTAATCTGCAGGATGATTGAGAAGGAAATTGAAGTTTCATTCATTTTACAATAATTTCAAGTTTTATCTACCTTATAAACATTTAATAACGCGGGATAAATATCATCCTAGACCGAGAACGTTAAATATTTGAAATAGATGTACTTATTCTCTCTGCGACGTAGATATGAAACTTTTACGGCCGAATCTCAGCCAATAAATTCCATCAGGTTTTCGCGTGTTCGGTTCCCAGCGACTGGTAAACAATTGTCTCAACATTTAAGATGAAAAGAAGCAGCGAAACAACAAGTTGCCCAAATTTGTAATAGTTTATTTTAAATATTTCTAAATTCTTCACTGTCCGAAAGTAAAATCGTAACAAAAATAATTTAACCATTTATCTCGAAAAATTATCTTTAGAATTACATTCAGCATTTTAAATATAAAATTCACTTTTGTTTAAATCCAAGGAAAATGAGTTGGACCCTACGATACATCTATTCTTTTATCCCGGTTTCGTCGTAAACATTTCCATACTACGGATTCGGGTTATAATTAGTACGTCTGTGCATCTTCTCAGGTATTATCTCTGCAAAAACATATTCAGTGTAACATCAATGCATGTAATTAGTTGGAGCCGTTCCGAGAGCACTAAAATAGTTTTCCATAAAGAGCGAATATTTTCGTTCCGCGAGTATATCCCGTATCCGCGATAAAAGGGAGGGTGGCATCCCCGGACATCGAATCCCCCAGAAAGTTATACTTTCGGCGTTCTCCGCCCCGCTCGTGGCTGACACCGTTCGCGGCGAGTTCTCCATAATTTATCGGCGTTATTCACGTCGTTTCGAGTATACTTTGCCGTCGTTTCGGTGCCGGTTATCGATCCGGTCCGGCGGGGCATATACACGCGCAAGAAATTAATTTCGTATGCACCCTTCGAAACGCGAGACGGGGATAACAAGTGAATCGCGGGGCGCACAGGACTTGACACTGTAATCCAGCTTGTATGTCTGATTGCGAACTTTGGCTTCCGCCGGGGTTCGATACCATCGCGGTCGATAATAGGGAAACGGGTAAATTTTGAAGCACCAAAATCACCGTTCCAACCGAAGCTTCGTATACGTCTCAATTATTAGCGATCGGTCCGTCCGACTGTTTGCGCGAACGATGCACGCGCAGCTTCCTTTTTCGGATTCCCGGGAATTATTAACGTTGCCGTTTATCGAACGAAATTTTACACCGTTCCGCTCGAAATTCCTTCCCCTTTTTTTGTCGGCCGGGTAATCCTTTCACGCGAATTTGTAGGTTCGCGTTCTGAATATCGTGAACTCGTTGAATACGAAGGTTTCAGCTGTGAAAGCGGAATAATGGAACATTTTGTTCGCCCCCGTGATTCAGCGATTCACCGTGTTTGGCAGCATCGTGTCCGTTGGAATATTTTTGTTCGCGGGAATATTGACCAAACGGTTTTATGTTACACAGAAGATACATTTGAATAAATATTTTTGTCGGCCGTTCGTAATGCGCAATACATTGCGCGGCAATAAGAAGTTTAAATACGCGGACTGTACCGTAATCAATATGTACAAAATATTACAGGGTACTAAGGAGACCCCAGTGAATAGTATTATACAATACGTCTATTTTTGCGTTAGTCTTTACAAACTCGCGTTTTTCGCGTACCAAGGCAAGAACTCCTTCATACGAGTATGATTATGAAAATGCTTGCGAGTCCTCTCTGTCGTCCGTTTTGAGGATCGGTCCTTTGCGTATCGATTACCACCCTCGTAAGATCGCTAGCTTTCCCTTGTCGTCGTACAGCGTGGCGCGTGTTCTGGACAAAACTCAATAACTTAAAAAGTATGAGTGACACAAAAAAATGCTCCAGACAAAAGTTGTAAGGTCTAGAGATAAACATACGGTGGTTATATATCTTTTACATTATGGGGATATTATGAAGCTTTTTAAATGACAATACATATTTTCCGCTTCGATTACAACGTTATATAAATAGAGAAACAGAATTTATTTGCACAAAATTTGTATTTTTAAAATGGAAATCATTTTGTATAGCAGGGATTACTTAAAAATACACTGGAAACCTTCAATTTTCGTTATGCGAATAGTCGAATCTTCGGGTTCTGTCCACAGGCGACCGCACTGTGCGTCGACAGGAAAAGCGTCGTCGTCTTCATTCTATCCCTTGTTGCAACTTCAATATCTGCAGGCCCTTGACGAGCATCGACAGCGTCGACGAAGGACACTGCGTTTGCAGTGTCGCCGTTCATGCAAATCGGCCGTTCGTACTTTACCAGCCCTCAAGGTGTTGTTTATTGCATCGAACCCTCTCGATTCCCAGCTAGATTTCCAATGTTTCCTACAGGTGTTTCTAAACGGGAGAATAAGCTGAGAATGGTGAATGAAGCTTTCGCATAGAAGTCCTCGTTTTGGAGATAATAAGGCGCGAATTTTTGTCGAGCCAACCTGCTCCTCGTTAAATCTTGCCTGAATAAATGCAGTAGAATCGGCGGATGGTTATTCTACGCGGAAAAAGCAAATAGAAAATGTGGAACAATATTTTTTTACTGAGTATCTCGTTTTAGAAATATTTCAGTATTTTTTTGGTAGCTAGCCGAACAACCGCAGGTGTGCTCGTCAAAATTTTAAACGGTATTACCTCGAAAACGAGATTTCGACCGAAAAATTGGTATTTTGTAATTTGGATTTATCCTTCCGCACAAAATAACCCTTTGTCGATTATACCTACCACCTGTTTTCATCGAAGTCAACCGAATGCACGTTCGCGGGACGAATATTTAGGTTGAATTTTTCGGAAACTGTGTTCTGCGTGGAAACAGTTCATTTTGTACTTTCCACTCAGTTTCACGTGTAGAATCATTGTGTTTTCTGTAAATAATATATACAGATATAATAATAAATTATCTACTATACGGTCATTTACGTAATAAAATAATATTTATATTAAAATAAAACATTAATGCTTCAAATTCTATAGATTCTACTCACAAAATTAATCTTCTATTCACTACAATTCTTTACCATGCAATTGTACAAATAAATCAAAATATCTCCACATAATTGCAAAGCCAGTTTCCGTGTACATAATCCTCGCGAGAACCAGAGAAAAGTGAATACCTTAAACTATCAGTTGTAACAACTCTGTATTTTATAAAAATTCTTTAGTCTATCATTCGAGAAAACTAAGAAACGTTGAGCGAAGGGAAAGTACTAGATAGGAGAGCAGATCACGGTTATCAATTCTCGGAACGGAAGGTCGGACGATTTCGCGAAGCGTCAAAGAATTCACCGGGAATATGTGAGAATGTGACGAGTACGATCGTAATGGGAAATTACATTGCGTATAATGGAGCCCATTTTACTTGAGAGACGAACGGAATTTTTCAATGGATCCAATACGAATGAATCGAGCGCGTCCTCCGCCCGAAGGCTGAGCGATTTTATTCGAGATACCGATCCGCAATTTAACGATGAAATTCTTAGTCCATCGGGGGCTCGAGTCAGCGCCGCGACCCGAGTAACTCGTTTTCTACGGAAGAAAGACCCTCGAAGGGGGCTAATAATTTGTCGAAGTTACAGCGCGCGCCGACACCCCTGTGTACACTGAAATTTCCGACGGTAGGGCATACTTTCTGCAAATAAGAACTTCCCGCGTGAATTTAGCGCGGATTACGAAGAAATTTCATTTATCGGAATCCTTTTAGAATCTTCTCTCCTCGGATTACGATTCATTGAGAGTACGGCGAACCGTGAAATTCGATACATCGTAACGTCGAACGAGTAAATTCACAGATTTCGTGGAAAATATCAGCTCGATTGCTCCGACTTCAATGGGAGAGAATTTTTCGTCAAAGGAAATGAATAACAAATTTACTAGATAAATTCACAAATCCGTATTTCTAGGAGATTCTTGAACAAGGCGAATAAAATACATTTCGATTATTTTAATGCGTAACGTATTTACCTTTGTGTCTGCATCTTCTTCACAACTTACAGGTACAATAAACCGTTTGTCTAATTTCATTAGGTGACTGACAATTCAAATAAACGGAGATTTGAGATGGAATTTGTCAACCATATTTATAAAATTCAATTATATATACAATATAATCTAAAAATTCGAATTACTGAGTTTTAGTTTAAACAAGATTTTGCAATCTTGGCCGAAGAAAATGAAGGTAATCGGGGTATTGTAATTTTTATATTCCACTGGTTGTGGCGCAGAAAAAAGTCATACGACTTTAATATCTGGTAAATCAGTTTGCTAGGCTTTAATATAATGTCAGTTTTGTGAATACAACGGTAGGATCCTCGTCTATTCTAGAACAGAGTCGTAACCTAGCAGAATTTCCTTCCTGATGTTAGCTGATATCTTCCTGTTCAACCGGATATCAAACAGGTACAGTGGTGTGCTTCGTCTACGAATTACGTGTCCCACAGCTAAACTAGTTCTGTTCTACATGCTAAATTGCGCAAATACCTTTTGAATGGCACATCCCGGTAAGAAACATTAAATCGTGTCATTAACATGGGCTGGTTGTTGCGAATACATAATCGGTGAATGATACTGTCGAAGTAAGTATTTTTAATACGAAAGTGTATTGCAAGTAAACCCTGAAATATCATCAGAGCGTATAAAAGTACTGAATTAATTGGTAAAATCCAAAGTATGATTCAATTACGTACAATTTCAACTTTATTTCAGAAGCATTCTTATTTAACAAAATATTCAATATCTAAAATGATTTATCTAACAATAAATATTTTCACATAAATACTATAACGAATATCTGAAGAAATCGAGAAGAATGTATTGTTACAATCTATATAACGATTACATGTCGACCTTAATAAATGTTCGGTAACTCTAGTGTTAAAGGTAATTTAAAAAAATTGAAAATAATTAAAAGTAATAAGGGACATAATAGTAATTTGAAAATATGTGTATGCATATATCCTCTTCAAATTATATCACGTTAACAATTGAAATATTGGTTCATTCTTAGCCTGCAGTGAATTAATCTGCAATCCCACTGTCTATTCTCCTTTCAAGTTAATTGCAAATGCAACAACGAAGAATATGCATTGTCCCGCGTATCTTGCGCTTAACACATTGTTGGCTATATGGGAGCTTGACCCCGGAAGCATTGCCAGCTTCTTAGCAAAATGGATCGGGTTAGTAGACGATGATGGATGAACACGGGGAATAGAAAATCTTGGCTACGAACAAAGCGTACTGTAGCAAGGTATTACACGAAGACGGGGAGAAAACCAGGCAGAAATAAAAATGACTGCCGGCATGAATTATAGTCGTAGGGTGCCGGTGGCTTCTTATCCGGTTAAGCATTTTCGCATAGCGGTCGAGGCAAAGTCGATGTATCATTACCGAAATTTCTGACAGTATTTTAAAATTCCATTAACGCTGAAAAAGTGAATTTATAAAGAAAGAAGTGAAGCTATATTTTATTTAGTGAGTATATCTATTTGATTATTTATATTCTTTAAAAGTTCTATTTGAAAGTTCTTTATGCTTCCTCAATGTATGAATCCTTCTTTCGTCAACTAGTTGAAAGTTAAAGTTCCTAATTAACACTTAGCTTTGTATATTTATAACAAATTTCCTTATTATTGGTTTTAAGTACCACGAAATAACAATAATTCGGTTAGCCATGCGAAAATTGCAATACTGTTTTATGCATTTTACACGCTCGTTCATTCGATTTCCACTGTAAATTTCCAAGGAAATTTTAATCTCTTTTTTCAGATTTATCAAAAATTTTAAAAGATTTCCATGGAAATTTTAAAAAGCGATGTATACTACCGTGTCATTTATCCGTACACATTGTTTTACGAAATCAATCGATTTAACCAACAAATAACTCATACCATGAATTACTAGACAAATATCTACCAATCTTACCAAGCTGAATAGTACGCGAAATATCATACTAAATCAACAAATCAGTCCTCCACCGATATCCTCTCCAATACAAACCACTCATCAATAAAAACACGTGCAATTTTCACATCTTTTACGTCCATTTTAAGTAATTATTCAACGTTCCCTGCAAATTTATCAATTCAAGTCAAAAGTCCACATATAACAGTAAACCGAATTGTAAATGGTCGCTGGCACGACGAGAGATCACCCGCGCTGTCACCGATTCGACTGATTTTACCGGATGATCGCTACCGCGCAAGACTAAACCTTTAATTCCGCTGAGCCGGGAGCTGTGTGACCCGCTCATTAATTAGTCGCTGTTGCTGATACAAATAACATCGGACCGCCATTAAAAATTGTTCACAAGCTGCCGTTCGATCTGCTGGGCACGACGAGTAACTGGTAGAAGCGATATCGTGTCCGATGTTCGCGATTTATCCTTTCGCAGACTTGGCGTGCACGCACGCATATTCGGGGCGCGTGCGAATGTAGCGCGACCGCGGCTGGGCCGTACGCGTCCGTGCGAGCCTGCGATTAAAGTATTAAATATTTAATAGCGGCTCGTGCCGTCCCCATAAACAACCGAGTCGTTTATCGGGGATGTGTCTATACGCGGCCCGCTTTGCGACGTATAGCGCGCGATAAATATCCCGTCTTGAGAGCTTTAATGTCGCCGGTACATCAATTCCCCCGTTTTCATGGGGAACTTTTCACGGGACCAGGAATTTTATGTTGATCGTTGGACCGTCGTGTCTGCTTTTACAACTCCACTTTGAATTCAAATAGAATCGCTTCAGTAAGCGTGTCTACTTTCGAAATGCGCCTTATCGCGTGTATTAGACTAACCGAAATGTCTCGTCGCATTTGTAAACAAAGTTTAAAAACACAGTTTCATTGAGTTGAACTTCGTTCGGCTATGCGTGTTTTATTCGAAGACTCTCTGTCGTTATTTAGTTCACCTATTTGAAACGTTAAACGCAATATTGAGAAATATGCTCAAGAGTTTTTGGACAATTTAATACATTTACACAAGCTGGTGAAGGTTCATTTATTTCTAGACTAATACGTAATAAGGTTTCTTCTGAATAGATTTTTCTGGGGATTAATTGGAAGACATTCAAGTTTTCGATTATAGATTTTTCTGGGGATTAATTAGAAGACATTCAAGTTTTCGATTGTAGAAACACGTTCTGCTTTTCACGGAAATGAATGTGCAAATGAATTTTACATAGAATTACTTAATGGATTTTCTCGGACAAATACGAACGCACCGGATATTATTACGTTCTGAATACATGAATATGCTTAAGCAATGACAAAAGGGAGGAGTTATTAATATATAAAATTAATCCACATGATAGAAACATTAGGGAAAGAGCGTTACTTCCTTACGATCGTAAAAATAATCATAATCAATTCATTTACTCGAAATATCGTTCAAAAAATTTAATAAATAAATGAAAAGATTCAATTGTTCCTTAACGTGTTCTAAAAGTAACCAAACTATCAAAACACTACACAATCCTCCCAGTAAACTGTTCGTCATTACAGGATAATCATTAATTTAAGGAACAAGCCACAACGATTAATCCATCACACGCCTACCTCGCGAAACCAAAATAATTCACAAGATTCACGTCGACACGATCGTTGAAGTTTCAGTTACGTCCCGGTTCTCTCTATCCACATCAAACTACGATTAAACGCACGCCGCGTCTGCCGAAAAACGGGGGTATTCGGACACGCGAAAAACCGGCGCAATCTCGCCGATCTCGTCCGACTCGCCGATGACAAATTAATCCGGCGGAAACGATTAATTAAAATGTATTATAAGTCTGGGTCACGGCGGCGGCGCGTCGCGTGACGCGCAGCGCCAAGGGATGGCGCGCGGCTCGTGCTCGATTCATCATGTTTTGTGTCGCTGCCACGTCGATGATAATAAATCCCTGTCAGGTTGGCTCGGTCGCAGCCAGAGATGACGGAGGCGACCATGGACAGCCGGTGCCTGGGGCAAAAAATCCCGCGCCGCGGCGTTTCTGTTTCATCTACATCCACGGTCACCTGTCGCCGCGAGCCCGCGCGCTCCTCTCGCCGAAGTTTTTCACCCCCTTCGACCACCGCCGAGGAACCTATGCTAAATAATGATCTACGATGCCCTCGAAGGGCGCAAATATACGGCCGTGTTGCGCTTGTACACCGATACGGCGCGCGTCGATGAAAACGAAAAGAACAAGATCACCAACCCCTGCGAACAACCCCATTCGTCGTCGACGTCTCCCCGTTTTCTGCGTGCTCGAGGTGGAGGTGAGCTCATAAAACACGAAGATATATTATCTTATGGTCGAAATGTTTTGATTCAAAACCTACTCGTCTTGATTGTAGTTTTTCGGTGGCGTGGGTGAGGCGGAGATTGCATTGGGAATGGCGTTTTGAGGAGTGTATGAGAAATTAGAGAGGGGGGGGGGGGGGGGAGGGGGGAATCAATGGAAAATTGGATGATACTTTTGAAATTTTGGTAAGTGGAAAATTTACGCAAAGAATTGTAAAGTTGAAGCGTAAAACGAATGCTTGAAGGATTAGCAATTTTACGAAGTTGCAAGTAAGAATTTGGAGAAATTTTGTACTGATGTAGAGGACATTTTGAGGTAATTCGCTGGAGAGATTATCTTTTTTCAATCGAATGTATTGACTATGTATTAATGCTAAATGATTTTATATCAATTTTTCGTTAATTCTTAAAATATTTTTCCTTGTGTTATCCAGTATTTCGTGAGCTCGTAAAATACAGTTATTGTTAGATAATCTCTGCGTTTCTTGCAACGAAGGCCAAATTGAAAAGCAGTCGTTTTACATTTTAATGAAAGAAGGTATATTGCTCCAGATATTATACATATCGAACACGTTTGGTTGGGAAAATATTCAGTGCCAGTCATTTTTCATTATGGCGCTTAATAAATAACGATTTCCAGTTAATGAATGATTGTACGAAGTAATGAGTCAGTTTTAATTAATATCTATAAAATACAAGGTAATATTAAGAATAGCATTTACCTTTTCATGTGCAACAAAACACGGTGTAAAATAATCTGGTACCTATATTTTTTTACAAAAACTGATCAGTAAATTAATGGGTCATGGAAGACTTAAACCATATAAATCTAGATAAATGGTAACGTAATATCGACCAATTGAAATTATTAAAGTTCGAGTTTCAGTAGTAAGTGGCAGAGGTGTTTGGTTTTGATATTTGATACAAAGACCAAGCTTCGGCTTAGGACTTACTTGTTAAGATAATATTACTGTTCGTCACATTTATGCCAACAAGAACGCACTGGAAGTATTTTTTTAAGAGACGCAGTTGATAATTTTTGATCTTGATAAAATGTTGTATGTACACAGGGTAGTGCGAGGTAAAATATTGAATAAATGTTTTTGTTTGCTTCCTAATATTCATGTTTAGGAGTGATAATAACCTTCTAATTAAAAGATGCAAAGTTCATTTACATTTTTCTATAAATATTTCGAAAATTCATCCGGATTCATAAAACTGTTTGCATGTCACAGGATTCTATTGGTTTTTTCAAATTTCATTAAATACTCATAGCCAAGTGAATGTCGATTCTCTCAAATATTTCTGTTTAAACACGTTTATTTTTTCGAATTAGTTACTAAACTGTTTTTCGTATATTGATATCAAATATTGTTTCCAGAAAGTCTGGCTATATAAAAATTTTAATCAATCTTAATAAAAATTTCATACTCTTGTTTGACTAAGAGAAATATTTGTCCAGCTGCTCTGTTTATGGCTTGCTCATTTTTCAAAATTTTCAGAGATATATGAATTTTAATGCTCGAATTGCTGTGCTAATAGGAGAACGTATTTTTCAATTATATTTATTAAACAGAAACCCATTTATATCTGTATTGAATTTTAAATAGCTCAAACAACGAGATTCTTCATAACAATTTGAAACTTCCGATACCTTTGTTTTTTTACTTTATCAGAATATGTATATTTGAACCAAACAAAATTTAAAATATCCTTAACAACAGCGCACAACTTCATTGATCAAATTAATTACTGTAAAAATTTCGATATTCTATTTCTAATTAATTTTCAATGAAAGTTGGTGATTCGTTAAAACGCTTTTTATGAAATTTCGAGTATAGATTACGAACCCGTCGGTTTTCGTTGTAATTACGCGCGAACTAGGGGCCGCCGGGTAACGCTCGATTATTATGCCCCGGTGTTTTGCTATCATGCCCGAATACATTATGAATTTTCTGTTTCTGTTCCCCGGTGGGAACCAGATGGGCGCGATGCGTGTGGCCGGGATCCCATCACGTAGAAGGGATAAAATTCCCACCACGAAGAAATAAATTATTTTCAATTTAGCGTTTCACGCAGCTGCTCGTTATCGATTCCGGCGTGTCGTTGCTGGACAGAAAATAAAAGAATTTTATTCATTCGCGGAATCGCTTAAATACATTTCACGGCAAACGAGTATTTTAATATGGCCCGACCCGAGCCACGCGCTATCTTCCTCCCGGGAACTCGCATCAAAATCGCATTAGACATTTCGGTTTTCCCTGCTTGAACGAACGAAATCCACCGCGCCACCGTTTTTCCGTCAACCACTATCTTTTCCTTTAACTTTTCCACGCCGCATGGAAAAGCCAAACAATTCTGTTCGATCCCTTCCCTTCGGGGGAAGTTTATTGATACGGAGTACATTATTCAACATTCTGTTCTCAACTGTTTTATCGATTGTTTCGATCTCACTTTTTCTTCTACATTCATCGGCGGAGTGAAAAATTCTATATTTAACGAAAGAAATTGATTGATGGACTGGTATTGCATCATATTGATATCCGTCGATACTGTTACCTTAAGGAATCTTTTTACCGTGACAGGAAAATGAAAGAATTATATTTAACGTTATATCAAGCAAAATTACGATTAAAAATGATCATTTTAGAATAGAACTATCAAAAATAATAATTCAAAATTGTTCAAATTCATTGCAATTTCTCAATGTTCAACGTTACACCAAGTAAAGCACATAAAATTATTTAATACTAGAACTACCGAGTATTTAATATAATTTCTATGTAATTCCTGTAAAAATTGCAACAATAGATTATTTTCAGTTTCTTCAGACATTCATTATAGTATTCAAGTGAAATTATATATGTTTCAAATCATTTCGAATATTCAATGCTTTCAAGGTATCAATAATTGCAAAACAAGAAAACCGAAACCAGTCACTTTGACTGGCACGGTAGTTCAAATACCAAGTGTCTATTCCAAACTCTCACAGCCTATCACTAAAAATAATCCGTCGCATTAAACATAGTAAAAAGATTATCCATTCCATTCACAGCAAAGCCGTCGATCGATCTCCTTAACCTTCCAAGACGTTAGAAGCCCGTGTTATATTTAACTAGCTAATTCCTCTCGAAAGTCGATCGGTTGCCGATACGGCTCGATCGGCGCGCGTTGCCGGTGAACGATATTATACGCGAACAGACGTCAAGAGTTTTACGGCGTGCCGGTTGCAACGTTTCATTCCCAATAAAATTCCTTTATCTGCATCGGGAGCGTCGATTGTAATATTTTTCGTAGCCCGTCACGGGTTACGACTGGCAGGCAGCAGCCGTAGCTCGATCGATTCGCCTGCGGAACAAGGACTATTAATTGCGCAATTTCCTACGGACAGGTCCGGCGTAATTAGAAAAATATCGCGGGGGACGAGGCTGGCTCGCCGTTCGTATAATACCGGGGTCGATCGACGGTCGAAATTAATTTAATAAACGCGTTTCCATAGTCCATTAACTTTTATCTCACGGCTGCCAGACGGGAATATCATTGTCGCGAACGGATCGCGTCCGCTACAATTGCGACCGATTGACAGGGAAACTCGTTCAAGCTCGTTTACCCGTTACGCTTAATATGATATGCTGACCGATCCAGATCCCCACGCTCGCGCTCACTGTTCCCTTGTTATCGAGTTACGAACAAAAAAAAGAAGAATGGAAAAAAAACGCGAAGCGAACGTAACTTGTACACTTTTTCCGCCAATCACTCGTATCGCGTTTTTGCACGTCGCCGTGACGTCTCCCTCGGCTCGCTATTAGCACGCTCGAGCTGTTTGTCGCTAATCTAGCATGCTCACGTACTCGCTAGGCCACCGTTCTCCCTGCCATTCCCTAGATCGAGACCAACGTCCGTGCTGAGAAATTTATGCACGAGTCGTGCGACATCCACGAAAACCGCGTTTAGCCGCGTCTCCATCTCGTGACTGCGCGCGACATTTACGAAGGCATATACCTGGTATACATATTAGGACATCAGATTACGAAACGATCGGCTTGATGACAGTGTTTTCTTAAATTCTCTGTTCTGCGATTATCCTGATCGCTGGATTGAGCGGTGAATCGTCTGGACATGTTCTCGGGAAAAGTAATAAATATGATAAAATATGTATGTTGCGTTTTATTTGGAGGCACGCGTGCGGATTTATGTTGGTAGCGTAAGAAATGATGGTAATGGTTAAAGTTATGATTGTATTAAATTACTTGAAGTGAAGATTATATTTTGTATATGGTGTGCAATAGTTTATTGTAGAAGAATTATAAATTTCGGTAAAAATTTAACGATGAACATTGGGGGAAACGTGGATCTTCATAATAATAATCATTTTTATAATGAGTATTGTGTCACCCTATTGCTGTATTAAATTTATGCTGCGATTGATTTTTCATAGCTTACTGGACATCATTTGGAGCAATTAAATGGACAAGTATTTATTAATTACATTTTATTTAATTTCATTCTACATTTATAATATTCACAGAACTCTCGTTAAAATCTCACTGGTGGATAAAAATTTCACACGAAAGTAATTAGAAACGGTGGAAAATTCACTCAGCTACTTTGTACCGGCGATATTATCGACGATGCTATAATGAAGTTACCGGAACGATGAGGCTCGAAACTCATCCCGAATGGAAACTTAAGAATTAATGGAGTTCCTAAATTGTTTATTTGCGAAGTTTCGTACGTTCGAACACTGTTTTCGTGTTCTCCCGCGAGTTTATCGCGAATTATCACCTGCTTACCGCTACAGTGAATTAGTAGTCATTAAGCTGTGCACAGTTCGCCTATACGATGTGTGAAAATAATGATTCATACACGAATTTACGTACAGTCGATCAAAAATTTAGTATACACATTCAAAATTTCAAACATTTGTATTAAAAAATATGTGATAGCCGGTTCATGGGTGTTCATTTATTAACGAATATTGGAGGGATTCTGGAAAAATAACGATATTTTCCACGTCTGCTAGTATTACATGTAAATAAACGAAAAACCAACACTCATAAAAATATTCGAAGAGAAAGCATTCAAATATAAAAACGAATACGAGTTTTTATTACATTTATCACAATACGTCGCAGTAAACTGTATCTTAGACTTTATGTTTTTGTTTCGTTGACACATTTATAATGTTTGCAAATTTGGTTTTTAAAATGTTTGTAAAATTACACAAAAAAGAAGAAGAATTTGGGAATACTGCACAATTTTTCGTTAAACTTAAAGCAACCAAAAAATGAAGATTATTAGCGATAATAATTAAAGCTTTTAATGAGGAACGATATTAATGATAATGTGGCTGTAACACTGGTATTTATTTTAAATTATGTACCTGTACACATACTATAAATTCCAGGTGATTATAGGAATATCGGTGCTTCATATTGTATAATAATTATTAGGGCCCGGTAAATATTACAAAGCTATTAATTTTGCCCTTTCCTCGATAATATGGTGTTAATGTTGGCGAGCGAGGATTTACGAAACCAAACATTCCGACAAAAATCCTGTGTGCCATAACGAGCACGGTTTGCTTCTATTTAGATTTCCATTAATATTTATACCTGTGTGTCATATCGTCAATTACGTATGCAAATTTAATACAGTGTATACAAATTTAGTGTGTTGCTGCTATTCAGTTATTACTGTGAGAAAATCAAACACACATGCAAAATTAAATTAGTTGTCATACCCTCGTTCCAGCGTTGGCACAAACTATTATAATTAGGTGGAATATTTTACATGAAATTTTCTCAATTTTCCATGTCAAACGACCGGACTTAACGCCCCGTCCATCAAATATTTGATTTTCCTCTGAAAGGCTCGTTGAAAAGTCAATCGTTCTCCCATTGTATTTCACCATTCATTGTACAACTTTGACAGTTTTCAAACTCATAATCGTTTAATATTAATAATTAGTAATCATTGTAGTCATAATATTATTCACTGTAAATATGAAAATCACTTGGAAATATAATTTTTTCAATAATTAACGCTTCACTCTAAGATATCAAATTACTACTTTTCTGTTATCAACATTTCATCTTTAGAGTAAATAAACAAATACAGAATTGTTTTTTCTTCTAGAAAATCATTAACGATAAAACAGCTCTTATGGGTACAACCTCAAAAGAAATATACTGGGCGTTGAACGAAGAATTCTTGTATTAGTCATAGAACCTCGTTTGATTTTCAGTGTAGTTTACACTTCAACATAAACTGAATAAATTTAATAATTAACGAGCATACTGAAGAATAACAGAATATTGTTCAACGAAATCAAAAACTGAATAAAGTTGCTTAAGCTTTCTAAAAAAACTGCCAGAGCAAAGTTTAAACCGAAGATCGTAGAAGAATCGCGTTAATTTGATTGCGCGTTGCATGAAAATTGTATTCAATTATTTGTGTAAGAACCGACTAAATCAGGGACGTTTACAGGAGTATGGATCTCGATTACTCGTGCGTTACGAATCTACGCGAAGCATGGCGGTATAAATCCTCCAACGAGGGTGGCATAATCTCCTTGTGTTTCACGGTTCGGGAGCATTGTATACATAATATCGCGGAGCGTGCAGCATACTTTATTTAATTCCCTTCAGCGACTTCTTCGGTAGCAGGCGGCGGGGCTGCAGTCGTCCGAACACGCGAGGACGTTGTTTACGGTAACCTACACAGAAACGGACGAAGATATACAGCGGGATGTTATCGCAATCAAATTAATATGGGCGAGTGCGTCTTCCAGCCGGCAACTGCTGTCTAGCGAGGCTAGAGTTATTGTCCGTAACGTGAATCCTTGTTGGGTAACATGAAATTCGATCGAACTTTTGTAAACACGCTCTCGTTTCAGATGAAAATGCATTTCTATACAAATTCGTTGTCTCGTCTCAAAGATACATTAGTTTTATATCTTGTAACATGCTAATGTTATACAAATATTCTAGAATATATCTCCTCCTTAAATTTCATCAAATTTAATGGATTTGGATTTTTATTTTTGTAATCTTTTGTCTAATTTTTTATTAAACTCGTCGACAATTGACTACTTACATTTTCTTTTAACACACCGAGAAGGTTCATCCTTTTTTCAGAGAAGAGTGCACTATCTGCGACGTGCAGTTGCATTTTCCCGAAGCAGGAATGAAATTTTACTATTGAATCACGCTGCGTTCTAAAATGGGAACAGCAAGAGTTTGGTGTTCTATATTTCACAGATATTCTCTGGAAATTCGATTTGAAGTGAAGAATCCATATATTTCAAGGGAAAGCTAGCAACAAGTAGAATATATTTCTAAAATTTAGTCACCTATTTTGGTTGCAGCGAGTGCGCCTCTTACATATTCTCCTGGTATCATTCCCCCGGAGACGTTGCTGCATTTCGTACCTTCGATTTTTGCGAAGGGAACCGGGAACGGGCAATAACAAGAGCGGCATGTTTGATCGATAACATATCTCGAACGTAACACGGATTCGGTCCCCTGATGTGTGAGTCTGCGAGTGATTTGTATTATCGGCTCGCCTCGGGGTTCTTCGCTTATATTCAAATCTCGGAACATTACCTTCGCCTGCATTTCGAATTTCCACTCTTGAAAATGCATTTCGAAATGTACCAATTATTTGCACGGAAGTCTAGTAAATATTTCAATGTTGTTCTATTGAAATCATGGTATAACGAATATAGATCCACAGTGATAGTGAAATAACTCGAAGTGTTATATGTTAATAGGCAGACAAAGGGTGGACTACAATACGAACAATTCGCAAAGACCACTATAATTTTTCACAAATAAATAACTAGAAGACAATCTTAAAGAATGATTGTTAAAAACACTAGCAATGATTTCATCAATGATTAAAATGATTCAAACAATAATAAAACAATTAGAACCATAAATAAATTACTTAAATTCTTTCAAAAATTCATTCCAATAACCTCTCTGTAGTCCAGAATAGTTCAACCGACGTGTAAATAACAATTAGCTTCCCGATATCTCGAATTAAACTGAAATCCAGGTCGCAGTGACTGCGCGAAGTTTCTTTTCGTTCCGTAACAGGCCATATCGCCGGTTAATTATTTAAAGTAATAAATCGCCCCGAAAGAAGCGTTATTAATGATGTAAGCGCCCGGATAGAATCGGCGAACAATGCAGAAAATTTCTTGCTGGACAGAGGTAACGAAGGTGGGAGGGAAAGCAGGCCAACGGGGAACTTGCTGCCGGTCGATCCAGACGATCGTTTATCATCGCGGGTCAGCTCCCTTTGGCTTGACATGCAAAAGTCGCGTTGGTGCTGGCCTTCGGCCGATATTCGCGTGTGTCCCTCTCTCTTTGCCCGCGATTCCCCATAATTTACCTCTGCCCTCCTGAAAACTTCCTAGCCGCGAGTGTTCCTGCGATTGCACGCTGCTTTTTTTCCCTTTTTCCCCTTTGCCCTTTTCCATCCTTCTTCCTTCCATTCTGCTCGGCAACCGGAAGGAAATGTTTTCCAGGTGAATTCGTTCGTATGCCCTCCGCGGACAAAGCGAGGTTTCGCGACGCGCGGGTAGTGGGTAGAAATATTTCTTGAGGAAGTTTCGATTCACTCGACAGGTTGGAAGAACGATCGCGCGAATTTCTGATTCGCCGAACACGCCCGCGGAAAAGTTGCTCGATCCTCCACGCACGGCTGTAAATCAACACCGGCCGCGATGAACCACCACGAAACTTGAACAGGAAATTTCACGATTACCGATAAGTCCGTTGAATTAATGGCCGGCCGTTTTTCGAGCCGACTGATAATTATTCAATCGATAATTAAACGTTTCGCCGCTACGTAATTGCTCCATTCCCTGTGTTCCTTCGGCGATTGATTCGCCGATTGTGTACCTGTTTTTACTGGAAAACTATTTCACTGGTTTCAAAGATTTTCTTTACGCTGCAACGGTAGTTTACTCGATTTCGAGTGGAAATAGATTCGATCATTCGGTTTCCTTTATAGAGAAGGTCTTTTGTATATATACAGGGTGAGTCGCGCAACGTGACGAGTCTAAATAACTCAAAATATGTACTGTATGAAATAATGTTTCGGACAAAAATTGCAGATAAAAGATTTTGTATATTAAACGTGCCAGTTTCTTTGAGATGCTTACTAAATCTTAAAAAGATATTTTTAACTATTTTTAATAAATTTTATACTCATGTATCACCTTCCGCCACATCTCTTGAAGCCATTGAATACCATCGACATAGACATTCGCTCTTCTCACTACAATGAATTCCTTTAGTCAACTAAAACTTCTCAGGAAGAACCCTCTATTATACCTAACGCATCAACAATCATCTCCATTAAAAATATAAAACTTCAAAAATTAGAAATGCCAGAAAAAAAAACATTCTTAAACAACGAAATGGATGTTCTCAGTAACGTAACGAAGGAACAGGGAACCGAGAATCCGCGACGGAACAGATATTTTCCGCTCTCAGCGTAAATGGGAGCGGAGGTAATTTATAGGCGAAGTCTCGCATGTTTCTTTCCGCGGTGGACATTAACATGTTACGCTGTGCCTGTAATAAATAATTCTAATAACGCGTCCCAGCGTTAATATCGCCGGGCGTCTCGAGTTTCCACGAATCTTCGGAGGTAACGTGTAATTTCTCAAACCGAACGTCCGCTCTGGCTTCCATTTACACAGGCACACACGTAGGCACACGCACATGGTTATACGTGACCCGGGTGCGTTCCTATGTATTACAACGACGCGTATTACGTTGCTGCGACTTTGTCTAGGCGGTCGGGGGAACGAACCATCTTTCTGATGGATAGCGCGCGCGGTTGGTTTACGGAACCGAAAGCCCTCGGATCGTATCCGCAGGGCCCGCGGCGCGGCTCGCGAACGGGCGTGCGCGAGATAGGCGGCGTAGAGACGCGGTTCGACAAGCGGCACGATAAAAGCCGTCCTGAAAGATGCAAATATTTGACGCACGGTATCGGCCGCTGCGGAAAAAGAGGAAACTAGGCGTTCGATAAACTCGCCCTGGGGTACGCACGCCATCATTACGGTGACGCTTACTCCCTTGATCTGCTGACGTAGTTCGGGAACGGGGATCCCTTTTGAAAATGTTTTTCTTCGGGTTGCCGTGTTTTTCCTTTTTTAACCTCCGCTCCCGTGATTTCCTTTTGGCACTGCGTTCATCGGAATCGCTTATTCCTAGCATCGTTAGTACTCCAGCCGATTTTATGATATACTAATTCCATATAGTACTGGTGGAAACTGAAATATGTTGTATTATATCGTTTCCTAGTGCCTTTGTTTTCCTTTTTAGGAGAAACTTCGCATGTGTAGCGAATGCAATAACCTCAGGGTGTTTCAATTTTGATCATTAAAATATTTAATGCTATAAATAGTGTTGCAGTGAACACTATAGAGTGCAAGGGGTTAATAATACCTTTACAAAGTTCATACTTTCGGGAGATTGAAGAAAAGTACTATCCCCTCGAATGTTCTAGTTGGAACGGCCTTTTAAGTATTTTTCACGGTTGGTTTGACACTAGAAGTACCAAGTGGATCAAATTGACCCATTTCTAAATTCTTCTTTCCTAATTATTGAAAAGATAACAGACGCTTCTCTGCGAAATTACTAAAGAAATTGATTTAGTTCAGCTCGGCAGTTCTATTGTTAACGTTGTTCAAACGTGCACCAGCTATTTTGAAATATTAGCCGCTGGTTTTAATCGATTTTCGAACCAACCTCAAAAGTTGTTTAAAGGCGCCTCGACGCCGCGACATCGGAAAATCAATGTGACATCGTTCGTGCGGCTCAAAAAAGTCCTCCGAACGAGTTAGGTTCGAAGAGATTGACGCGCAGCGCCGCACCGGTCGCGTTATGTAAATATGTATAATCCGATTCCATCCGCTGATTGATGCATTTAGCGTTCGGACCGTGGGATTTATGAAAAATTCATTTTCTAAGTGAGCGCGAAACGCGCGGTGCACGCGATCAAATGGAATTCACGTTCGACGCCCGCTGGGAGCAGTTAAGTGTTTCCTGACGAACGAGTGTTTTATCGCTTAGGGGCACGTAAAATAAAGTGGATATAAATGGAACAGCCGCCGCGAGGACCGTAAAGAGTGGGAGAAAGAGAGGAGACGACGAAGGGGGCGGCAGAGAGGGGAAAAAACGGGAGGAACAACATTTATGATTCACGCGAGCGTATTGTAAAGCGGTGTTCCGCGAGCGAGCGCGCCGCGATAAAAGCGCGGCTGCGGTTCGCGGAGTTTCGTGGAGCGTCGATTATGCAGACGACCCCGTGGCTGTATTATCGATAAACAATTGCCATCGGCGCGGAACGCCGGAGCTTTTCAAAGTCATCGCACGTACGAAACTTTTCTCCGTGTTGTACCATTGCTGCACGTGTGAACTCACACAGTCTTTACGAATATGGTTGTTCCCGCGCGCGAAACGTGTTGCCTCGTCAAGGATTAAGGTACAACGACGATATCGTCGAGAACCTCCATTGAATTTATATTAATCGCGATTAAATGCCACCGTGGAACGTGGCACTAAGGAAATGTGGACTTTCGATTAAAGTTTGAGATATGGTCTTGCCAAGCACCCTGTAGGTAACCTAATTCAATTAAATGTTGGAGTAATGGGACGACCTTGCTGCCTGGTTCAGCTTAACGATGACCATGTTTGCTGAGACCACAACGCGGTGTCTTGTTTCAATTGCTGGTCATTTCAGGAATCCTTATGGTTTTATCTTCTTAACATATTGTTGACTGGTCACAAGTTAGCTCGTGTTTTCACTTGCATTAGTTATTTCAATTTTTGAAACGCAGGGCAATATAGAATATTGCAAAAACAAAATATTCAAAGTTATATGAAAGATATGTCCAAGGTTTTATTTCAATTCATTATGTATACATAAGGTATATTGAAGTTTATTTGGATTGTTTCTGACAACTTCTGTGTAAAATTGCCGGTACAATGTGTTAAGGTGTAATGAGTAAAACTTGTAGCGAAGATTTTTAGCTAAGTTTTGATATTAATGTTGTTCCGTCCCAAGACCGACGGAAATTCGAAGGCCTTCGACGACCATCGCCAAAGCGGTTTATGGCACGGACGTGCGCAAATGGTTATTATTGAGATTAAGGACTTAGCTTACAATTAGTATGTTTTTAGTGTTAGAATATGTCCTGGTGAGAGAAAGCGAATTATTACTCAGGATCGATGAGGATTCGAGGTTCGCTTCTTTCGCCTCTCGAATCAATTAAGTTCGATCCAGCCAGCGTCTGATTCACCGTCGCGATCCGCGTAAACGGGATTTACAACCCCGCGAAATTGTAAGAACAATTGCGGTGCTAGGACGCTACAAATGTATTGCCTAGAACATTCGTTTTCGTTATATATCTGTGGAAAATAGACACGGTACCAATGATGCGTTCAAAGAACTTTAGACAGACAACGTTCTGTGGAATTCTCCACACAACGTTTAATTCCCGTTTCGTATATATGTTCAAGTCTTACAATCATAATACTCCTAATTACGAGCAGCTCTGTTAATACAGCGTCGTTAATTAAGCGTGTGCAAGCTCGGCGAACGTTTGCTTGTGCTTGAATGGAAGTTGAACGCGGGATCTGTGTTCGACAGCGGTTACCAAAAATTGCCCGACCTTTGTCGGTTGTTAACGATGGTTTTGCGAACGTCTATGCGGTCAGGCTGGGCGTCAAAGGGTTCCGATGGAAACGCAGCCGTGAAGTCGTTTAATCGCCAGTACTGGAAACTCGGAGAGCGGGAATACGTGCGTCGGCCGGCATAATTTAAGCTTCGATTGCCACGGATCGACGGAATGCTTCGCGAAACTCGCGGCCCGTACCGGAAATCCCATGGATCCACGCAAAGGATCGCAAACCGCCGGACTTTATTAGAGAGATATTAACATACGAACACCGCTTGTTAGCTTTGGCTAGCCTTATGAGTTTGCGCAACCGTCCCGTGGAGTGCCTCGTGTTTACACACCACGTTAGTCACTGGTATCTTCAATGCCCCGAATTTCGATTGTACCATTTTTCCAATAATTGAAGTATTTTTGTGCTACAGACTGCAAATATCAAACTTCGAACTTTTTATGCAGATTCAAATTTGTAGGAACATAATTAGAAAAATAGGATTATGGAAAATCATGTTTTTTCTAATAAATACTATAAAAAGCAGTACACTTTAGATGTTTTATATATTTTTTTGTATTGTGTGTGTTATTTATGACTACTTACGAACAGAGGAGTTACGCTTAAATTGTATCTATATTACATTTGAAAATGACAAACTATACTTTTCTAATTTGGCACTTGGAAAAACATTTCAGTTATGTTAATATAATATTATGAGTGAATTTAAGAGTTCCAAGCGTTCTTAGGTGTTTTATATAAAACGTATGTATCTCAAGGAACGGTAGCTGGATAGGAAAGCAATGGCAACAAGTTTCCTTACTAATTATCTCAAAAATAAGAAAAATCTAATTAAAAAATATCAAAAGTAAATATAGTTACTAGTACCTGAGAATGAAATTCACATCGAGTCACACTTGACAGAGTGCGAGGAGTTAAGGAGGAGTCGACTGCATAAGAAGCTGCGCTAATTAACAGATAACGGTCAATGGGGATAGAGTTTAACCGTCGGTGCGCCAGGTAACGCTGAACACCACGACGATACGTCAGCTCTGTCACAGGCTTAATGTACCCTCCTGACGTTGTTTAGAGCCGCCGAAACTTCGGACGGAATTTGATGCAGCGGAAAGATTGAAATATAGTGTGGCAAAACGCACGAGGTCCATCGATGAACATATTTTTCATTCGTTTGCGTTTTATCACTAGTAAGGGTTGTTCCAATGAGAGTAATGGATTTTTAAATGGCTTTCGTTTACAAACTGTCAAAGGTATTCGTGAAAGTTTGTTGAATGTTGTCAGTTACCTTTAACATTTTATAGCGAAGCGATAAACGGTTTCAAAAAAAGTGGAAATTTGAATTTATTTTCAAATATCTTTTTTAATTCTAATTGTAAAGGACTGATGTATACGTAGTGTGTATAAACTAGTTTCAAATATTTTCCAACCGGTAAATCGAATACGCTAAGAAATGTAACGTATATAATTTGTTTAGTGTCCTGATACTTCACTCGTACCAATTATTATATATAATCAACTGTCTCGATTGATGCTTTCTAGGAAATGGATTAAATTGCCAAATTCTATTAAGATGCCCCAAAACATTTTCAACTGTCTCTTTAGAGGATCAAGGATAGTTCTTCTTCAATGTAACTGCAACACTTATAAAAATCTTAGAAAATATACACAATGAAATAAATCTATATTATATGATAAACGAACAAAGGATAAATCATGATATTAGAATATTAAATTTATAATATTATGTGAAGGCACGCCGGTTTTCAATATCGAAATCCTCAAAGTGCCTTGCGACGACGGTCGATAGATGTTAGGGAAATTGGATTTTGCTCATAAATGCGAGTTAATCAAGATTTTCGGATGAACGCGATGGAACATTTCAAGGATAGGAAGTTGGAGGCCCAGTTCGGGAAGTTTTGCTAATTTCACGAAGACTGTAGTTCTTACTCGGACAAACCTCTGCACGCAGAAACTTCAAAGCCCGTGGCTCGATCAAGAAGGCAATTCGTTTACTTAGAACTCCCTCTTCCCTCGCCGCATCAACCTACAGCTTTGTCGTCGTTATTCCGAACGCGTCGCGGTATATCGCACCTTAACTTTTCCGCTTTAAAGTTTAACTTCCCTCGCGCTGACACCCGTGCTCCTTTCTCCTTAGTCCCTTTGCAAACTTCGTTACAGACGTACTGCGTGAATACCTTTATAGACTTAACGACCGCTTAGTCACGCATCAGAAATCACCTTTGATGTAAGGGTAACTGCGGCTAAAATAGTATCCTCGGATCCTATCACACAATCTTGATTGTACTCGCGTTGTACGTTATTTAACCCTTTATATTCCAAATAAAAACTTTTAGGAAAAATATATTCATTTTCACAATAGACGTTGACGAACTTGTAATTGTTAACAGAAATCAATATTTTTATAAAAAATGCTATCATATTTGTTTAATAAATAGATGGTGATTACTAGATTGATTTTACACTGATGACTTTGCAAATAGTTCATTGGATTGAATTTTAAAGATATTTATATATATGATTTCGATGTGGTGTTACGAGAAACTAAAGAGTTAACAAAGACTAAACGAAGTGAAGCATATAAAAATATTCGATTCACTTATTTTTAAATTATTTTTATTTATACTTAAAAAATCAATTCACAAGGGATATAAATTCTTAAATATAAACGCATCTTATTTTATTATTAACAATTTGTTACAAACTTCGTACCTTTAAATTGAATTTGTAAGCTTCAACATAAGTCTTACTCGTTATTAAACATCAAGAGTCTAAGAAGCTTTATTTCATACTCAGAGCAATAATATTTCGTGAGAAATGAAAAAAGCATTATATTCAATTTAGAAGTACTTACTACCGAACCATTAGGTTACGCAATTAACGTGACTAATTACGGAAGAAAACATTGAATAACGAAAACGAAGGATTAAGGGAGCGCACCCTACTTCCGGGTTGCAGCTGCTGCGTGAAGAAAGTTGATTAGCACAGTCGAGGGTGGTAAAGTAAAAAAAAATCAAGAATGTAAGATGAAGAAACGAATTCTGAGGGATGATTAACGATGCGCTTAAAACTCTTGGGTAAGTAATTATTTTTCGCGCGTTTCCGTTAGCCTTCGACGCGACGCCCAAACTCTTGACCAGTGTGAATACGTAGCCCGCCGATAATACGACGATGATGGAACTTTCTAATTGTTCGAGGCGGCACTTTAAGGGAATAGCAGTCGGCAAAGTTGGCAAGTTTCGAGTATATAATACGTTGGGCAAGATCAACCGATGCTTTAGGGCGGAGCGTAGGGACGTAACTTGATAATAGCTGAGTAACGAAATTAACAGCAGATTTACATAGTAGCATGACCACCTATTGTAACGTTTGTCTTCTGGCTCCGCGGAGTTAGCTCTCCAACCGTGCTCCGATATTAAACAGGGAAGCGTAACGTTGCAGCGTCGACCATTATTTTGTTTACAGAGTGATGTTAATTCTGGGTACCAATGAAAGCATATAACGGCACGGATTATATTGCAGTTTTTATTGTATGTATCCTATCATAACTTATGCAACAACCGACAACGACAATTCCATTTCCCATCTTTCATATGGATATCCCCTTAACTAACTTTAATCCTTTCTAGCTAATAATGAGTAGCTTCATATTTAATGTTCTCGAAGGTAATCCGTATGCAGAAACTAAAATTCAAATTTAATTATTCAAAGAGCTGAAGACATTATTTCAAAAGTCGAATCATTTCAAATTGAAAATGAAAGCTCGTATAAAAACAATATTAGTTAATCTGATCATTGCTAAGTAATTGACAGTTCTAAATTTCACCCGCAAAGCAATGTAGTCACTTCAATGTATTATCTTAAATGCGTTACTCTATGATAAAACTCGTTATCTCCAAAACAGATTGCCCCGATGGAGAAACACCACTTTTCCCCTCGCGTCTGCTGCGTATAGAGCCAAGCAGCGTACTTTGATCCGAGGACTGGGGTTCTTGTCTCCGCAGTGGAATTCGATTAAACTGCCTGCAACGGCGTTCGAGTTTCTTAGTCGAATTGGAAGATTCCATGAGCTCTCCGCGACACTTGGTCGTTCCGAGAAGCTCGTGAAAAGCGTCTCTCGCTCGGCCCGCGCGCCCTAGTAAACCATTGTCGCGTTCCACGGTCTCATCGGTTCTTATCCGGCGCAGTTTCCGCTAGGGCCAATTAGAAAAAACTTTGACCGGAGATTCTCGTCCCGGGATTACTCTTATCTGGAAGCCCCGGCCCGCGACACGATCTCTCGCGTTACCCGAACCGCCGCATAAGGATTATAAACTTCGCGGCGCGGACTTTGAAAGAACGCGAACGGCCGCCGGCCTTTCTCCGATAGCGAGGGAACCCCAGCGAGTGGTGTTGAACATGAAACAGCACTTCTGCCGAGTTGTTTTCTCATGACAGTCTTTTAATTAAAACCAGCCCCGTGTGCTCGTCGTTGTCGAACAAATTGGGAACTTTGAGGGCCGCGAGAAAAATTTCTAGTTCGATGGGCGGATTCGCGGATATGCTTGCAACAGCTGGTGAATCATTAGGGTGGTTACTGAATGCATGATAGGATTGTTGATTGGAACTTCTTTTTCTTAACAGGAAAAGTGTACTTCGATATTTGGAATTGTTACGTGTATTGCTCGGAGATCGCTTGATGGCTAGACTGAGGATGACTCAGTTAATTGATCAGTTATCATCTTTTCTCGTCTAGCTTTCTGTTGAATTTATTTTCTAGTTTCTGATACATCTCTCCCCTGATTTCTCGGTACTTTATTGACACGATTTTGCTTTCGTTCGGGTTTTAAAATATATACGTATGTTAATTTTGTTTAGGTTATGTATGCTTTCATTTTTACGGTTTTCTGAGGAATCGATCTGCCGTGTAAGTGGGAAGAGAGATTCATTTTCAGTCAACAATTTGCTATTCGTCAGTACAATTATACGTGACCAATCGAAAGTGTAAAACTATAAACAAGAAAAACACCTCTTGCTTCTATACAGTCCCATTAGACAACGTGTCATCTTCTAACTGTAGTTATGTAAAGGATGAACCGTGGAATGTTATCATATTGTGATAATTTTAACCCTACTGAGTTTTTCGTGTCTTCTTGGACCACATCACATTTCCGTTTCTTTGATATTATTACGGTTGTTTAGTATTTCTCAATATTGTCACATCTCCATCTGTTTCAAACATCCTCTTTATTTTGGAAATATAAAACAGAATTGTTGCCAGTATCCGTATCACTCGTTCTTCGACATTATTTCAAGTATACAACAGAATTGAGTACCTTAGCAGTTACATGAAACAATAGTAAATTTTTGAATATCTAGAATTGCTAGTCACATATTTTACAGACATAAAACATTTGTAAAAATTGAAAAAGGGATATAATTAAGTCGTGACACTTTGAACGAGCCGGCGCAACGTGAACGTTGTGATTTATTGAATTGCCGAAGTGCTGGAATGAAGACCGAGCTGATGCGCATGTAAAACTACACGAGGACACAATAAAAGAGGGTTTACTGCCAGTAAAAATCCGGCGTACATCTATGCATGCTCTACAGCTCGCGTAGATAGAAGAATGGATAAAATATAGATACCTAGTCCTCGCATTGTATCCCGCGAGTTCTCTCTCTTTCTCTCTCTCTCTCCATTTTCCTCGGTCCCGCGCTTGCTCTTTCTCAATCCGTTCCATTCACTCGATACGCACGGAAAAACAAAAGCCTCTGTTTCATTTTCCTCGCCGTGGCAAAAAGAAACTGATGGAAGAACGAAATTCGTACGAAAACTTACCGCAACATCGAGTTTTATCTCTTTTTCTTAAAAAAATTCGGTTTCTCTGAGTTGAAACGCGGCTTCTTCATCGCAAGATAGTTCGCTGGGAATGGTACGAATCAAATTAAATTGATGAATCGTCGTTTAACTTGGTGGCCACTGATTATCCGTGAATAATGTCTGTACCCGGTGTTACAGCGGAAGAGAGGGTGAACCGGAGTGAGGTAATTAAAACGTCGGATCAGTTACGACGTAGATCCTACGAGGAACGCGACCTCTTCGAGAGAATATATGCTCCATTCTTCGTAACACTTTGACTCAATGATCTTGAAATTAATCAACATCTTCTGATTTAATTAAACGTCGGTGATGTTATCGACTACACTGGATGCTTGATTTTGTTGCTAATTTGAGTGCAACTTCTATACTCGTCCATTAATGTACTAAATGATTCAATTACTTTTGTTAAGAATAATTCCGAAGATCATCTAAAATTTAAGAATTACACACATTTACTTTTCACTAACTTCGATGCTTATAATAAAAATAAGGTATCCTATAATAAACATCGGTGACATCAAAATTCTATAAACCACGAAGAGCTCCGAAAACGAAAATAACTTTCAAAATTAGAAATTTTACACCCCATTACACTGAATTTCAACGCCCATCAACGTAAACAACTGTCGATTTAAAAGAGATACTTGTTAACCTGTTAACTGTGGAATTTAGTTTGGAAAATTTCTCATTGCACGCGCAATGAAATCAAACAATGAAGCGTATGACAATACTCGTCAAATGCAGGGTAAGCCAACTGATAAAATATTCTGACGAAAAACTAAAGTAAAACGAAGAAGAAATACGTATTTACCTGAAAGAATAAATAACTGATTGTCCAAAAAGTTAGTCTCATTTTGAGTTTTAAGATGACGCGCATACTCAACGCATTTAACTGGTTAAGCAAGTCAAAATATACTCTCCAACTTCCATAAAGAAATCCATGAAAATATTTCAAAATTTCTATTCACAAGCCATACCCGAGGACCTTCTATCTTCCCATGACACGCAGCTCTAAAAATGTCCTCGACGAGCCCTGAACGGAGAATCCGTCGGAAGTGCTTCACGCGACCGAAGTAACAATGTGGCCGCCTAAAATATTACCCCCGGTCCCAGTATCGACGATGGGGGAAGAAGTTTAATCCTCGGTCGATGTCCGCGCTGGGTAGCGCAGGAAAGCTTCGATTAATCATATGAGCAACTTTTGTCGCGGTCCTTGAACGAGGAGGTGAACGTCCGTGTAAAGGGGTGGCGGACTACGAAAACGGTCGCTCCTGAGCTACCTTCGAAATTGTCACGATGATAAATCGCGTTGGTATCGTATATCTCCGACTGCGACCGTGTCTCCGACCATTCGTACGTGGTTAAAGCTCCGGACGGCAGCACGCGCGAGCGCGCACTTGACTGGATGCACCCGCAGCTAGGTACGTGTGCATTTTGTAGAATAGCGTGTTGCGCTTTTGTCATCCACGCCCAGCTAGTAACGCTGCGGGACTCGAGAGACATCTCGCCGCTGAGTAACACATTTTTATGCGGGCGCTATGACGAAATATAATATAAAAGTAACGCCGATTCTGCGGCCACCCTCTTTACTGTAGTCAAATTTAGGGAATAGTTTCTTGCAAGTCGACGCCACGATGTTTTTGTGGTAACCCTCGTGGTTACGACTTTTAAGTGTGATATTTGACACGATTTAATTTGCGATAATAAGTTAATAGCGTTAACCCTTTGCGATTGATATTTAAAATTGAAAGTAGCACGTGAATAATTTGCCGAACTAAAGAGAGACACGGTTTTTTTTATTTTTCGGTATTTGAGTTGAAGTTCAAATCATTTTTATTGCCGGAATTATGGGTGAGTTGTTGTTCTTAATGGAATAGTTAGAGTTTTGAAAACTGTGTTATCATACAGTTCTAATGTAAGGGTGTAAGTCACTATAAGTAAGTGAACTGTAGTCACTATTAATAATATACTAATCACTATTAATAATAAATTAATATCAGTGTTACATGAATGATTTTTATCTACAGAAAACTTCGACTTTTCGTATCCATCTTTTTCGGGGATGTTTCAGAACAGTAGACTAATCAGATTAAGAGACCTCGAGCGTTCGCTTGGATTACAAAATTCATAATAAGCAGGAATAACGATGTTCATTCTATTAATTTCATTCTTAACGTATAAGCAGCTTAACGAGGCATTGTTTTCTGGAGGACTTTAAACTAGCAGTACCCTATTGTATGTTACGAAGGGTAGATATGGGGAAATAAAGTTAAAAAGCAGCTTCAAATAAAGCCGAGTGTCCGTTGTACGTTTCCCATGTTCTATTGTTCAGTGATGTATCGTGAAAAGGCTGAATCTACTCGATCAATTGCGTCGTTCATGAACGGTTAAGCGTGCCTGTCGATCGTGCTCGACAATTCATGCTCGACTGTTGCGGGCGCATTTCGTAGATGTGATAGTTACATAATTTCCAATGGAAATATATATCAAACAATATCATAATTTCAATTATATTCCATTTAAATTTTATTGAACAACTAATAACACTTATATTAATTAAACAACCTTTCTACACCGTTCTTAAAAGTATCCTCAAAGAAATGAGATCTCAACGAAATCGAAAACAACTAAACAATCATACTGGCACTATCAAAACGAAAACGTAACTGCTTCAGAAAAGACAGACAGACTTAATATAAAGTATTCAAATAAGAAACCGTTAGTCATTTTCTATAGAATTCAATTCCAAAGTAATTTACAAAACGAATCTTCCTTTCTACAAATCCCTTATCAACGAAGCAGTCGAATATTTCACTGCTGTTGGTTCCGGCGGCGATAATGTCGCGCGGGGGTCTCTTGCCAGATATAAATTAATTAAGCGACGGTAAATCACGGCGATAAATCCCTGCTGGTATCATAGATCGTGACGTCGCATCGCTGGCCCGGTACGTGTGCGTCTGATCGGTGCGTCATCTGCTCGTCGTCGAATTTCGCGACTCGCGTTGTCGTTAGCTTTCCGCCTGAAAACCGTGTATCGTTTCGGGCTCAACGTGAAATATCTGAATGGAGGACTTAACCTGCATTAAAGTGTTCATTGAAAACGTTCACGGCTGAATAGGGCGTCGAGGGTCCGCTAAGAATGGTATTGAGGTTACGATTCGATAAATAGCGGCCGCTTGAACTTAAACTGCGTCCCACCTGGATCCGCGTGGCCGCGGACCTCATTAAAGAGGACAGAGAATAAAGCGCCGGACGAAACGCTCCTGCGATATTATCGCGGTAAACGTAATTAGAATATACCGCGGGCCTTGAAAGTAATACCTTCGTTAAGGGTATTTTCACGCAATCAGTGTCCCCTGAACCCCTACGCGAATTAAAAACCGCGATTCTCTGATGTAAGAATTCACACTGAGGATAATTCGCTCGTTATAGTGAGATAAGTATGATTAACAGTAGGTTTATGCAACGTCGCAATTACACGAATCTGTATCTCAATCATCTATTATGAAACCTCTAATCTCCAAAAGCTAAATAAATGTACATCAATTTCTCAAGGTACAATAGATTAAACTGTACAGTAAATTTCGTAAACCTAGTGTTAACCCTAACTATGCCGCACCTGGGACCTGAGCTAATAATTATATTTGACTATATGAATATATATGAATATAACCATATTCATACAGTGTAGATATATAGATATGATTGTCTTTTTTACACTTTTTATGTTGTCCAATTATACAGTTATCGCATTCTTTCGCAACAGAATAACAAAATATAAGTTCAAAATGTTTGTTTCAGAGAAGCTTGATTATGATTCGATAGGGTCGAAACAAAACCAATCACGATAGTGGGAAAGTCAATTATAGAAAGTAAAAAGAAAATTAGAATTACATTCTAATAGAAAAATGCAGTCGCTAAATATTAAAATCCATCTCCACCAACGTCTCTAAAGTTTAATACACTCAAAAATCTAAACATTCGAATTGAAAAGGAAGATACGACCACGTGGTCCGTAGACTCGTTAATTTAGTAGCAATTGTGCCGGCACACTCCGCGGATCCTATGGCGGTCGTATATTTAATAACGTCACTGGTGAAAAATTGTGGGTTCGAGCGACGGGCTCCGTTTTACGGACGACTCTGTCCGTGCATTGTTGAGTTTGATAAATTGCGAAGCCGTTCCCCTTCGTCGGGATTAGAGGAATCCGCCTAACGGCCGCGCACGTTTATTGTGATCCCGCAAAATAACTACAGCACGCGAAAAACACTGGTGACGAAAGAGAGTCGCGTCGACGCGGAGAAACGTGGCTTAATGAAATATACGGGTTTGTTAATCCGTCGCATTAGCGTCCTTCTCGTACGGGAAGAATTGGGTTGCAAAGGTACAGCCAGGAAAGAAGCGGGAAATTGTTAGCCTCGTTTCGCGCCGTTTGCCCCATCGCCGACTTCGCTTTTTCGTTTCCAGCTTCTTGCCGCGAGCCTTTATTCCCCCTCGACGCTTCGTTCTATAGAGGTGCTTTTGACAGTTGCGCGGAGCTTGTTCGAAACCTGTCACTGTAAACTTTCTACGTTTCAAAATTCGTTGCTTGACATTGTGCCTATTTAAAGAACGTTTAGAAGATTATATTTTAGATTGTTCTAGCGTGAAACCTTCACGTGTTAATGTCGATGATACTTTAGATGTCTGTTGGATGTATTACCTTCGAATGTGTCTGAATACTACAAAATTAAATAACTGAATAATTAAATATTAAAATTTTTTAAATACGTTCAAAGTTTACGACTCTTTCTTAACCTTAACATTGGACTCATATACTACGAATTAAAGATATCTATATTTTTATATTTCAACTTTTTATTTCAAACAAAATATCACAGCTTAAGAGATATATTATTATATTTTAATTAGAAAATAGAAAAGTATACAAAATTAACGTTTGTAGTCTTGGTAGATGTTACAAATGTGCTCATGCGTTCAAATTAGTAAAAGTAATGGAGGTTGGTTGACTATTTAGACGAATATTTAGTTATCTAGGATTAAATATTATGAATACCCATTCAAGCATTCATAAATAAGCTTAAGCGCAGTTAGTCGACAAGCAGACCGAAAACAAACCTGCAAATTTCGGACTCGAAATCGTTCAAAGGAAACGTGATTTAACGCATGAACGATTCACTGGATGGTATTCCAAGCTTTTCGATCGAAAGCAAAATAGATTTTAATACTTCAATACTACATTAATTAATACCTTTGCTTCATTGAATGGTATTGGTAGCAAAGTTTGCTCCCCGAGGCTTACGCACCGCGTAAGCCGCAAAGTTACCGTAAACCCGGAACAAGTAGATAAATCCTGGAAGCGGCGGGACGACGCTGACACCAGGAACACACGCGAAATATATTTACATACTCATTGGCGTGGCAAATCGTGAAAGAATCAAAGGATGTCCACGAGACGCGGTACGGCACCGCGAAAAACGTCGGAACTCGTTATGCTTTCTTTCCATCAGCCGCGAAATATCTGTTTGATCGTTCTAGAACAATTTCGCTCCCGTACATCTTACCTCTTGTCAGAACATTTCAATCGGAATCGTTTGCCGCCCATATTCGCTGATGTTCGTCGATGTTCACCTGTGTTTACAGATGTTCACCGGTGTTCATATTGAACGAAAGAATAATTCTACCCAGTTAAATGTAACATCTGAATTACCAGAAAGTAATTTAGTAAATTGTATATAGTACACATTCTTCGTTAATAATTGAAAATGACGTCTGTTTTTATATATGTACTAATAATTAAATCATTTTGTATTACAGAGGTCCATTACTAACTTTGTTGGATGTATATTTAATTATAAACAACTTGAAATATATTTTTTAATGAATGAAAAGGCTAATTGCTATACAAATTTAATAATTATTCAGATTTTACACAACTGTGAAGATATCAATTGATGAATGTAGAAAAATCATACATTTAGAATTTTGTCCAGATAAAATACCCATTCCTTACACTGTGTGCCGGTTAAGGCAAATATCAGACGCCGTGCTCGACGGTGCGGAACTTCCGGTTACGAGCCGGAAACAAGGGAATGGTCCCTCTTTCGTTGAATCGCCCGTGAGATGCGTGGCTGGGGATCTATCAGGATCTTGTAACTGTTTTGCGCGACCATCGAATCTCCGACTAAGGATAGCCATTTCATCGTTCCATGGACGCTGAACATCTCAGATTTGTCCGCTATTTCGAAGGTTTAGTGGTTTATTGTTGATTCACGATTAAATCGCGCGCGTTCTACGATTAATTTTATAATAATATTATTAAATGGAGTGTGGTTAATATTGAAATTATTGCAGAGCTCAAAAGTTAATATTAGTTATACATAATTCTGAGTATTTGTAGTTTTTATGAAATTTTTACAAAATTTTCTATATCTTTATACAATTTAAAGTATTATTAAGTCTTTTTCGATATATTTAGTATTTTTATATAAATTCTGCATCAAGCGATTTAAATAAACGTTCATACTGCGATGAGGACTAGAAAATTCAGCAATTTAATCTTATCATTTACAGACTAAATTATTAATCGGGAAACATTAACAATTCAGTGACCACCAAGAAAGTTTTATTAGTCTACATGCCCCCTGAAGACTCTCGGGGTGAATGCAAGTTTAACGTAGAAGCCAGTTTTGAAATATTAAGAAACCACGGCCGAGTGATATGTGCATCTATTTGATATGGACATACGAGAAATAGAGGATTAACTTGGCGAAGTTCTTAAATTTCAGACGTTCAACATCTTCCGTGTACTTTTCATTCGTATCACGTGCCATCGTGGACTCTCGCTGGGAAGATAAAACGTTTGACAAACGAGATTCCCAGACCGAACCAGTATTAACTAAAGAACGTGAGTACTGGAGACGAGTTACCTTCGGTTAGTTCCATTTACTTGGAATATGTTCGAATATTTTATGGTACTGAATTGCCGCTAAATCGACGGTGTAACGCAAAGAACGGCGAATCAACGTTGAAAAATGTATAACAGGAAGATAAGAAAAGTTTCGCTTCCGCCTATGATCAGGGTTCCAACGTTACACGTGTTGACAATCAAGATATCGACGTCTGATTAATCGAATGCTGAAATGTCTCGTCATGCCAGCAGCGGCCGATCGAGACAAGGGCGGTGTATCTGCCAAGACATCTGTGATGTACAATTAATCGATATTCCGGCTAATTGATTCTTGACACGATTAATAATTGCAACGGTCCGTCGCCCGACTGATGACCAAGTACAATTTGCAAAACGTGTGCGCCTATTAATCGAAGGAAGGGTGACGCGGTTGGCTCGCGTATGCATCGCGCGAGACTAGACGTGTGCACATTGTTTCGTGCGAAAGATACGAGCCAGTTTTGTCTTTACGAAACTTGAATTCTAAGTAACGAAAAGAATATGTAACTTCTGAATATTTACCATATAGGTTGTAGAATTACTGTGGGACTACTAATTAATATAAGAAGTAAGTATTTAATTAGTGCTAGAATAACGAAAGGAAAAATAATGCGTTACCGGTTAACAAGAATTTTTACTAATTTAGAAAATTATTTACGATACATTTGTGTTCTCAATTTAAAATTTTCGTTTTTTGTTACCAAGCAAAAGGATATTTTAGGATAAAAATGTTTTACATTCAATGAAGGATACTACAAACGTATATTCAAAATCAACAAATTGGTTTCTCTAAAGAGCACGTTGCATTCTTCTCGCATTTTCGTTTCAATAAGGAACCCAAACATCAGAACCTTTTCTCATTACCTTCTACCACCCGATTGCTCTCGAAGAAACGAATTGCACGCCCGTAACGCGAACCAGTCCGTGGCGGGGTCCAGGTTAGCAGGAACGTAATAACGAAAGCAGCGAAAAAAGCCGAGAACGTAACGCAGTTTAAACAGTTCCACGGAGCCGAGTTAATTATCTTTTCCCTTCTCCGGAAACGTTGTTTACCGCTTTACGCTCTTCTCTTGTTGTTCACGCGTATGTGCCAGCGCTCGAGAAAACTTATCTGAAGCAACTTGTCGGACGCTTCTAATTTCACGTTCAATTCTTTTTATCTCTTAAAGACTTCTATAATTCATAGATCTTGTTCGCGAACATATCCGACGTTAAGCGGTGGGTTTGAATCTTTTTCATGTTCATAATTGTCATGATTTAACAAGAACTCAAATCTCAATAAGGACTTTAACGCTTAGGTCAAATGCAGACAAACGATTTCTGTCAGCGTTGCGATTTGCTGTTTTATATTAATTTCATTCACATTGGTTTTTATTATTATCGATCGTCATCGTCATAAAATTGCAATAACACGACGCAACAAGAGAAAGTCACAACGCCAGCAACATGTCGTTCGTTTGCACCAAGCCAAGAACATAGAAGGCATCGGTCTTCAAAGCAGAAGCGAATTCTCCTTTTATTCTTCCCCGGTGTGCGCGTTATATCTAAGCATATTCTCGATCGCCGGCGTAGAAGGGGCGAAAGAGTGAGTAACGGAGAAATAAGGGACGTTAACAGCGAGAAAAGAATGTTGGAAGATATCCCTCGAGCAGCGGGGTGGCAGGAAAGGCAGCCTTTGTGCAGGTGACGTCCTCATAACCACAGATTCCCGAGGCTTTATCGGCCCTTTCTTTTTCTAACGGCGCATTACTCCTATCAAACGGAAGTGGCCATAATTGCGTGGCACAATTAAGGTCAGCCCGACAGTCCTCCCGGCCGCGGGGCGAGCGCGCCGCTGGCGTCCTCTTTACTTTTCCTTCCCTTCCGGCCCGGTTCCCGCATTCCGTCGTTCCTCGGTTAGCGTGTCCAATCACCACCTGGATTAAGTTAATTGCATCGGCGCCTTTTCAATGGGCTCGTTCGCCGCGGCTGCTTTCGATGAAGTCCGCCCCGCCCTCCCGCCGCCGACCTCCGCCCATTGGAAAAAGGTAGGAAAGTTAAAGAAAGGAATCTTCTTCCTATAAAGAGACACTTGGCCTGGCCGTGGAATGGGTCCGGAGCTCGAATAGACGCGGCGACCTGTAATTGGACGATTGGATCCGGAAAGGGGCACGCTCGACTGACCTATAGAATAACCTGGCAAAGGGGTTAATGGAACCGAGACGACGAAACGTATTGAACGGGCTCGGGATTGCCTGGCCCTCAAACAGGGGATAGGATAGATTGAAAGGTGAACAGCGGAGGAACGTCGTTAATAAACAAAATCCTTCGGGTAACAATGCGATCACCGTTGCGATCGCTCAGCCGACACCGCTTAGACCGTGATCGTATCAATCATTCACGTCTGACAGACGATAGGATCGGGGATCCTTTAATCGCGTGTCGTCCCCGTACCTCGGCTTGATGCACGAGTCGTGACGCCAAGCACGATCGGAACGTCTAAGTAGATAGGGAAGCGAATGGGCGGACAGGACGATAAGTGGAAGAGGTGGGATGGTGCGAAGGAAGCGACCAGCAGGAGGGCTTCAACGAGTCCCTCTTGTAGATGCTGGCTGTCTGGCGCAGCGCGACGCCTTTTCATAACTGCCCGGACACAGAGACGTCTATTCTCGAATGCATGCCAGATAACGAGTAAATAACGGGATGAAGCCGGCTGGACGACGCTCCTCGCCCTCGTCACATTACGAACCGCTAAGATACTGCCGGCTTCTATCTCGTAATGACCGTATCCCTTGCCTCAGACGACATCGGGGTCAACCGTGCCTCGACCGAGCGAGAATCGCCGAGCATTGCTGCTACCGCCCACCTTATGCCGATGGAGATATGCTAACGAGACATCGGCGGCGTTTTCCGGGGCACCATGATGACGAGAATTGTGGGGAACCCTCTTGGGAACGGTGTTTCGGAGAACCAATTCTATATGTTTTTCTTATTATACGATGTTCGCTGATTTTCCAATTGTTTTCAGAAATTAAGTTGTTTGTTTGTACTCGATTGTATAGTGCATGGAGCTCTCGATAGATGCGTTATAGCTGTACGAAATTTGAGAACTTAATGATTTAATGTTGGGTTATTTCATAAATAATGCGGTTTTTTATATTTCTTTTATTTTTAAAAATAAAGATACACAAAATTTTTTTAAAAGTCATGATGATACGTAATTTATAGATAATGAAGGCGAATATGTTTTAGATTGAAAACAATTTTGTTTACCTTTATTTTTAAGTATTAAAGAAGTATGAAAGACCGCATATTGATGACCAATATTTTAATGCGTTCTTTTATGTTGATATTTTAGGAAAATTGTAACACCTTCAACTAAACACTATTATAAAAACCACAATTATGAATCGAGTCTATCTTTCTATAATCTGTGCCGCCTTGCAGTATTCTTGTTGCACATTCACAGTGAAGATTCACATTCGAAGTAATAAAGTTTAAATACCTATATGATCAAACTATACTACTCCAACTAGTGCAGTATTCACAGCACGAACGAATTACCGGAAATGACTCTGTTACCGCTGTACCTCCTCCAAGTCCGTACTTTATCGCTCACCAATTAAAGTATCTCCTCTAACGAAAGGGTCTACTATTTTATTGCAGACAGTGCCTGGAACTCGAAGGAGCGGCTTGGACGAAGGAGTAACAACTGGTTCAACAACAAAGACGACATCCGAAAGAAAACCGCGGGGAAATAGTTAAACCAAGATTGAAAACGCGGAAAATTCCCAACGAATCTCGACGCACTCGTTTTCGGTTCGATGAACAGAGAAAGGAAGCTTTTCTTAAATCTGGAACGACGTTCGATCGTTACAGCTCTTCGGCGAAATTAAAAGATCTCGAGAGGAGGGAACGAAATAATTAAATTTGACCTAGAAGAGACGCTTCCGCGGGAGTGGACGATGACTTATCGCTGGATCACGTGCACCGCGACGTATCGAGTAAAAAGAAAGAAGGGACCTGAAGTGGGGCTAATTTAAAAGTTACTTCGGCCCGCGGAATCCAATAATAACACGGGCGATTTAACACCAAACGTTGAAACGAATGAAACAGATGCTCGTTCACGGGTCATTAACTCTTTCTGTGTCTGCTGCGGCTGCACGAAATTATCGCGCGCGGCGGAGTTGCTTCTTGCGGGGTTAATTGCTTATGAACGATCCATCCGATTCGCGGGCGTATCGCGCGCGAAGAATCTGTTCTTGTCGAAGCCACGGAACCTGCTTCGAGAATGGTGGGACGCGAGTAGTTGAATAGTTAACGAATAATTTAATTATTTCGGAAGATCGCTGAGTATATTTGTGAAAATTTTTGATAATAAATAATATTTATCCGTGAAGAGTGGAACGCGAGAAATTAAACAGTTGACAAACAATTATATTATTTCGGAATATCGCTGAATATACTCGTGAAAATTTTTGTTTCGGTCTTGACAGATTATCGACGATAATAAATAATGTTTATCCGGGAGGAGTGGGATGCGAGCAGTTGAACAGTTGACAAACAATTATATTCTTTCGGAATATCATGAAATATGGTTGTGAAAATTTTTGTTTCGACCGTTGCAGATTATCGACAATAATAAACAATATTTACCCAAAAGGATTGAGATGCAAGAAATTAAATAGTTGAGTATCATCGTGAAAATGTTTGTTTCGATCGTGACGTGTTTAATGGTTGACAAGTAATTGTATTATTTCGGAATATTCTTGAATATAGTCGTGAAAATTTATGATTTGATCCTGACAGGTTATCGACCATAATAAGTAGTATTTATCTTTGCGGGTAAGGAGTACAGAAAAGTTAAAAGATACGTTGTAACGGCAAGAATAAGGGAACGAGGCGACCAGGTAGAGAGAGACGCCGTTGAAAATGATATTAAGGCATCGGACTGATTGAAACGAGGGAAATGGCGACCGCCGGGGTCGGTAGTGAAATGAGTGCGACGCGTTTTAGTGTGTGGTCCTGCGTTGTTCTGTTTGGGGCTGCGACATTCGTCCACTCGCAAGTCACATGGACACCGATCTACTTAGGCGAGCACAGTGAGTATCCTTTCCCGTTTTGAGCATGTACAATAGGGTACTTTAACAAAAGAACCCAAGCATCTTTATTATTTATGGTCATATAAAAATCTTTTTAGTATGCTATGTCAAGCTCTTAAATGAAAATAACGAGTAGCAGGCACAGACATAGATAAACAGTATTTTTTATATGTTTTCAGGCTACTTTAGAGAAACGTGAATAAAATGGAAGCATACATTATGTGGAACTTCCATTTTGTTTCATTCAGTGTACGCTGGATTTATTTAGCACTACCCGAAACTACCCGAAAAAGCTATACAGCAGTAAATATCAAAAATACGATCACGAGATTCAGACCAAACCGTTGTTGAAACGAGATACGTAGAACAGATTGGAAATGTAATGAAAACTGTTTAAAGCGGAATATGCATTTTCGATTCAATCACGAAATACTATTACGAAAGAATACACGGATATTAAATGGATTAAATGAGAAGTTTGTCCGCATTATACTTAAACGCGAGCAAGATATTTCAGCCGGTTAAATATATTTTTTACCAGAATTCGGGGATTTTAAAAAATTCACGAATTTCTATGGAACATGAGCCGTACGTGTACTTGTAACTTGCATCAACCACGTACGTTTTCAGGACACTAGAGAAAGTTCTTCGCCTGCTAGCAATTTTTTTTCGGTTGATTAATCTCGAAACAACGTGCAATATTTTTAACATTAATCCCAAACTAATGTGTAGCAGTATATGATAGTATAAGGTATCTAAGAAAATAGTTTTATTTACTTGGTTCCCTCAAAGGTTATGTTCATTAAATAATATATCACAGTAAAGAAAAGAAAAAATGAAAACGAATACTTTTCTCTTCCAAATCAGTAAAAGCAGAGCTGTATAAAACCATTAGCAAATCATTCTAAAAGCGAACATACATCTATAATTAAAGAGTGAATAAAACTGGTTGGTTACAAGTGAAGAAAAAATAAATGAATGTATCCGTTACATTAATCAAAACACGCAACAAATTTCAAGAAAAAACATCTCTCGTCCCATTTCCATTGAATCAGTATTAAAAATTCCCTGAAAACCAAATAACCTTTTCATCAAAATCCGCCCCACCTCGTTCTCTACCAGCATCTCCCATTTTATAATCCCCCACAATAACACCGTTGCGAGGGAACTGCCAACGTTATTGCGACACGCCTAAGAGGAAATTTAGAAGCACGCGAATTTTTTTAATCCGCCGTTAATTAATTAAAAACATTTACCGCAACCTCCTCGGGCCAAGGTCGATACTGACACCGAGGGAGCGTATTTCTCGCGAGCCACCCTCTTCCTCTGACACGCGGGACGGAGATGCGTTCCTCTCGCGAATTATTAGAACGACTCTCCATTTCTCTCGGGTACTCTTGTTACCCACCGTTAATTAGAGTACAGTCTGCTACTGACGACAACCAACTGCAAAGGAGAGTCTTCACCGGCACACCCCCACCCTGAGCGCCACCACTTCGTCGCCTACCCTGACCCCACTCTCCTCTCCACCCCGCCGCTCAACCCGTGACCCCAACGTCGCTGATCCGCAATACGACGCGATGTTTGTGGGTTGAATTATTCCGGGGATCTCTGCGCGACCCGCGAGTACCCTTCAAAGCAGCCGGTAAAGGTATACGAATGGCGGAACAGTTTGCGCTCCCATTGGTCATCTGTGAAGCGTCATTGAGGATTGTTGCCAGATTTCAAGAAAATGTTGAAAAGCTTTGGAGATCACCTGGGACAATAGTGTTTGAAAAGGGTAATTAGAGGAATATTTTTTGTCGCAATGTTTGATGTTCAACGTAAATTTAACGTAAAAGCAAGAGTAGAGTCTCTTTCTGTTACAGTAAATTATTCGAGATAAAATAATTTTCTTGAGTATGATCTGTCAGAGGTAATCTCATCGGTGAAATTGATTAGTGTTGATATTTGCAAAGAAATTATAGCGTGAGAAGACTCTATCCCATTTAAAAACAACGAATTAGTCTATTATCGAATCAACGATTATTACGGAACAGTAATTCAGTTAGAAATTTAATGTTAATAAGTTTACAACTTCATGAAAATGTGTCCGAAGTATCTCAGACTTACTTACAGTTACAAGAATCACTTTACAACCACCGAAACTGATGCGTTCAACGAATGTCTTTGAAAAAAATGACGTCGAAAAAGAAGTTGAAAATTCCTCGGAGAACTTCTAAGAGACAACTGTACACGTGATCAGACGACAGGTCACGGTCACAGCCTTGAAAGTTCGAAGCCCGATGCTCGTTCCCGCGGTCGCGTCGCCGAACTCGTAGTTGTCGCTGGCAATCTTAGACGTATTCGCTGGAAACCGAGTTACTCGAGTATCAAACGGGTTGGGACCTGATCGAGGAGAAAGTACCTACATAGCTACACCTTCCGAGGTGGCAGGGCCGTGATTACCTTTCGGCCGGATCGACGCGAATCGAATCGCAGCCGATGCCCGACGCGTTTAAATGGCGGGGTGCTCCGGGGTCCCCCGGGTGTGATAATTCGATCTCGACCCGTGATACATTGTTATCGACCGGAAACTGCCTCAGCTTTATAAGCTGTAATGGAAAAGAATCGCAACCTTCGTCTTCCTTCGCTAATAAATGCGTTGATTTAGTAGGGGCCGCGTTCCCAGGGCGTAGCGGACATTCTTCCACGTCAGCGGAGGTAATCAGGCCGGCTCGGGTTCCCGCATTGATCTCTCGACGGTCTAATTTCGCCGTCGCCGACCGCCACTGTAAAATTAGAACAGCGCGGCCCGCGGAACGGGCCGAGGACACAATTATCCAATTACGATAGAAGTGGCCGATAATCGACACCAGCACGCATTATAAACGTCAGGATAATAAATCAGCGAAACAATTGCCGGGTTCCGTGGTTTATTCGACCGGACCATTAAGCGCCGCCGAGTTGACACAATTAACAGACCTAAACGCGGTAACGTTCGATTTATCAGCGGTCGTAATGTTCATATAATAAAGCGATCGGCCACCCTGTCCGCTGCCGTGGAAGTTTATACGGAAGTACGTCTAGTTACCGATAAACACGGCGAAAGCCTCGAGCGTTCGACGGACGTAGCGCGGGGACAGATTTATGGGTGGAGGGTGGGCGAGGTGTGAGCCTCGCGAGTCGGAATCGAATTTCTGTCGGCGGCGCGCATGAAAAACGCGGACAGGAATTTCATTAGCGACGCGGGCGGCCGGTAATCGTCCCGGAGGATGACGAAGATCGTTCGTTGAAGACGCGAGGCAAGGAATAAAGGCGCGGATCGTTCGATCTTGGATCAACTGCTGATTAAAACGTGCTGACGCAGCTGCCCGATTTGTCAACGACACGTGTCGCCGTGACTATTTGCTCGCTCGTTTGGCTCGTTCGTCTCGCTCCGCGGAACTTCGATAGTTATTAGCGAAGCGGCCCGTTACGGGTCGAACGGGAATTCCGAGATTCATCGACGCCGTTGCAAATCATCCCCCGACCCTTTCCTCCGCGCGCTAACTCTTCACGCTGGCCCTGTCACGTATCAGCCACTCGGTTGACCGTCGCAGTACAAACCCGACGCAGCATTAATTGTACTCGTTTGCGAACTTTCGGGGCGCGACACGGCCACGTTAATTGACGCGATCAATCCCATCGGTACGGCGACGTTCCTAACTGTCGCGTATCTACAATACTACTGATTGGCGAAGTTTCACGGGACTCAGACTTCGGTGCAAAAATACGGTGAATGTTGTAGTAATGATACGCGTTTCTCGTTTTTCGCAAGGAATTAGTTTTTGGGTGAAAGAGAGGGTTTGTGGATGTGTGTTGGAAATGTTGAGTGTACAAACATTGGTATACGGTGTTCCATTAACTATGCTGCAAATAATGATTCTCTTAAGGTAGTACTTTGCAAGAATTCTGTAATGAAGTCAAAAATTAATAAAGGTGTATATTCGATTGTAACGGAAAGCGGAGGGTACCCTGTACACTAAAAATTATCTTGTAATATATATCATTGTTCTAATGAACCGAGTAAAGTCAGAAACATGTAATATTCAGGACGTTTTGGATGTTGGTAATTTGTTATTAATTATTGGGCTTTATTATGGTAAATGAAAATTAATTAAAATATTAATAGTCATATGTAAACATGCATATTTTTTTAGTAATAAGATATCCTATGGATTGAGTAGTAACAGTTCTAATTCTTGCTGGAATGTCCGATCATACACATGCATAGACTACTGACAGAACTGTCGAATGCCACATCTCATGATTCCATCATTGTAAACGTTATGAACGTTGTAAATTTTCTGTAAACGTTGATAGTGATTCTAAACATGAGTATAAACAGAAAATTAAAGATAATTAATCACATTATATTTTCATTACTTGAAATTTACCGTATTCGTAATGTTGAAAGTAAACTCCTCATTTTAGAATTCTTAAAATAGACATGAAGGATTCTCAAAGAAATGATTAAACAAATTTATTTATTCACGTCAAAAAGAAGCTCGTAAGCTTTGTAAGAAATTGTAATCCTCTTACTGCAAGTACTCGGCACTTTCTGCATTAACTCGCACACAAACGGAGTTCAATTAACTAAAGTCAAGTAAAGCCTGAACAAGTTACACAAAATGAAACTAAAAAATATAAAATTTAATATTACGCATCACTTATTTTTTCAGACGCCGCAGCGTTTATTCATAGTTTTCCTTCTTAAATGTCCTTCTGAATTCCAGAAAAGCACAAACAGATCGTTATCATATTCCCATTTTCTTAATAATATGTCAAATGTATAAATAATTCGAGGACTGACCAATCTCTAAAACCTGAAAGCACTGACAATCATTCAAAAACGATTTTTCGATCGTTTCTCGACCGTTCAAACTTTGTTAGCCTCGAACGAAACGTGGATTTCGGAAATAAAATTCAGTCTGCAATCTCGCCCGTAGCGGTAACTTGACCAATGATACCTCCGATTTCATCGCTCTTGAGCCGGGCCGGTTGGTTCGCGGTAGAATTCCAAGGAGTCGGACTATTCGGTCCCAATTGCATTCTCCGTCGTTGCGGAAAGTTTCCTTAGCCGAATGAAGGTCGGCTTTAAAAAAAAAGAAAAAGAAAATCACTGGAGAACCGCTCGTAAAGCCGCAACAAGAGTCAGCCGAGACGAATAAGAGCCGAATGTTGCGGCCATTTCGGGCTGCTCGTAAGTTCTTACGAAGCTGAACGGCCCGCTTTCGTCACGCCTCTCCTCATACCCTTTCGGCTAAGTGGTCTTCGCCTACCCCGTCCTCTCCTATTTTTCGCTTTTTCTCCCGGGGCGGTGATCCTTTCGGTTCCCGAAGGCGTCAAGGACGTTCAGCCAAACTTTCGTCCTTATACGGTTCTTGCGACAGTCTTTTACTGGCGTGCTTGGCCTCACGCAGACTCATCAGGCGAAATAATGAGGATCGGCCAAAGGATTTCGTTGCGACACGTAGGAACACTGAATCTTGAATTCTATTTTAAGAAGAAAATATATTAAGTTCTTAAAATATTAATTAATACACTTAATAAGTACTGCATTATTATGTTACATACTGTTAATAAATATTAATTTTTCTGTGGCTGCATTGAAATAGTATTTCTCTGTTATCCATATTTAATTTTTAGATTTAAAATTTCAAAACTATTACGATTGGTATGAATCATGCTATGATGATAAATCACGAATAACTATAATTTATATAATCATGAATTATAAATTGAAATGTTTTTTTCTTTTCTGATGTACTGTAAAGGATTTGTCTATTTTGAACTGCAGTCCCATTGAAATCTTTCCGCAGGTCTGCAGATTTGAATGTCGAACTGCAAAATATTATTTGCTCGCAAAATAATTTCGAACTGCAAACGGAATTTGTCGCGTTTCTGCCATTCGGCGGGCTGTGCCAGGGTGCGAGGTTACGTGCGGAAAGTTTACGAGTGCGAAAGTGCTTAGTTCAGACTAGCAAACACGTCGGGTTCTGTTTGCTTTTTCGAGGAAGGGCCACATAGCCTACGTGGAAACGGGAAACGATGTCCTTCCGTATTCCAGTGCATGTCTGTACATGAAAGAATCCAATATTGATGATAACTTCGCCGCCATAAGCGATTCTGGCTCGGCCTGTCTTGTGTCAGTAATGAAACGTGCTCGCACAGTTGAAGGGATGTCTCGTGGAACCTGTCGCGAGACAAATTTAAACGTAGCGAACAATGAAAAACTCAAAATTATTCGTTTCACAAACGATATCAAATTGCATCTACCTCATTAACTGATGAAAATATTTTTTTGAACGAGATTCGATTGTTTTCTACTAAATGTTTTATTTTAAATGACCACGGACTGGTGTTTTCAAACATGGTTCATTGCGTTGGCTGATATATGTTCGTTGCTCCTACTTGCAGCAAATATTGATAACTGTGTGGTGTATTATCTACGTTCTGTGGATCACATTATTTGTTATGTGTTATCGATTCACGCGACAGTAACCTCACAAACAAATAATATTATTCTATCGACAATGCTTATCAGCATTAACGTAAATGGAATTAACTCATAATGGACAGGTACGCGGGCTAATGTAAGTGGTGTTCAATTACAGATGGCGCAGCACGTTCTAGTCGTCCATTTAATTGAAATCGATACTTAATAATCGCGACTAATCACTGCTCCGAATTTTAGATTTCCCTGTCTATGCCATATTTAACTTTTCATTCCGTCAGTGGAATTTTTTCACAATTACCAAATTGTATACATAAAAAAATTCAATTCTTCAAATCATCGAAGTAAAACTCGTTCAAATCTCCAAAGTAAAAAATAAAAAATTCAAGTTTTCTGATTTAAAAATTTCAAATATTCAGAGTTAAATATTCAGATCTTCAAATCTTCGAAAGGTAACTTCAAAAATTGTTATAATTAAATCAGTCCAACTCCTTGATAGTTCTAACGTAAAAAGTTCAGTGCACGCTCTCCAAATACTAATAAATTACAAAAGCTCCCCTCAAAATCGCCAGCTCGTATACTCTACGCGTGAATCCTCGAGTCATCACGATACGCATATCTACCATCCGATTGATGCGATTCAATTACGCCTACGGGAACTTGTTCACTTTCTTGGAGTGTTCAGGCACAATTTCCGCAAACAAAGGCCGACGCGTGGTACAAATTTCAAACATAGCGGACCGCGGATCGCGCTGTTTGCCTCCATTTCGAAAATCCGGTTTCATCGCGGAAACTTTTCCACCAGTTTGTAATACTCTGGAAGTTCACCTCGGAGCAGACAGAATGGCAGATTGATAGAAAGAAGACATCTAAAAGAATTACCGATCGAATTGATCAGTCGAATTCGGCTAACACTTATTGCATAAATTCAAAAATAAATTTTCTTCACGTTACATCGAGTAAACTGAATTTTATTTTATCTATGAGATACAGAAAGATTAACTCCTTGTCCTATAATATGGAGTCAAATTCCAATTAAATATTCGTTTCCTATTATCAGTGGTTAATTTTTAGAATAAACGTAAACATAGAATAATTATCAAATCCTTTTCTTATTTCTAACAAATAATTAACGATAAAGTAGTTTTATCAAGCACAGTGGTGAAAGAAATCATAAAACAGCAATCGATATGGAAAATCTCGACTCTTCAGTTTCCGTTTCGTTAGGATAATTGCTTCGATTGTATGAGTAATTCAATGAGTCCCAATTTGTCGGTCACCGCGTTAATCAATACAGTAAACAAAGCACACGGCGAAAGCGTGTGACACATCTTGTCATCCGGGGTGCCAATTCTCCATCAACGTACAGTACGCTCAACGGAAGAAAAGCACGAACGCTCGATATGCGGGACGAGGTAGAAGAGCTTCGGTCCCGGTGATTTCAAAGTTGCTCGTTGCGCGTCCGAGACCACTGGGCGAAAACAAAGCCGACAAACCTGAAAAGCCACCTGGTCTCGACCAATGGTGTTCAGGTGCGCGCCAGTGTTTCATAGTCTCTGGCTAGGCCAGCTCTGTGAAGCGAACTGTAATCCTGTTTTCTAAATGTAGACCAACTTCCGGCGAACATGTGTACGTCCGACCGCAAGCGCTGTTCGACAATTTGTCTCCGCAGCCAGCGGTTCGTTGCATTCTCTCGCTCCCTCCAGCTCGCCGACTCGTTCCCCGTCTTTGTCCCATTTTCGACTATTCCCTACGGCGGACCGACCGATTGTTCGACACACCGATTCCTTCGATACGTACCCTTCGATTTTGCCGCCTTTGTGCCGCATCCCTAATTCGTTCGATAGATTAAGGGACCCGGGGTTCGCCGCAATCGTGTTTGCCTTGCTTCTTAAAGAGGAATTACGCGGCCCGATCGGCGACGATGGATTTCACGGGTGTGGACCTTCGCGTCTTGGACTCTCTGCACACGAGTGGTCGAACGTAGATTCTGCTCCCACGATTGGTTAACACTAAAAGTACCTCGGCCAGTCAAATAACCGGTTTCAAAATACAATTTAAGATTCTGGATTTTCTTTCATCCAGTTAAGTTTATATTAATCCTTGCATTGACCAATTATTTGACTGGTTACAGTAGGAATAGGTACATGCAATATGTCGATGCGTTTAGTGTTAAATTATTTTGACCGAGTTTCGGATATTTGGATACGTGACAGCTGAGAGTTAAGCTCACCAGGAAGATGGCTTTTTATGTGACTTAACTATAATACATCCGATAATTCATTGTAATAAATTATACTTGCTCCCAAGTAAATTAAGGAATTTATATGTAATAACGCAGACAGTCGCTAAAAGAAATGGCACTTCTAAGTAATTGCAATTTTCATATCGTATTTTTAATATCTACTAGCATTGTATCTTTAATACTTTGTAATTAGTGAACTCCAGAAACTTTCTCCCTAACGTTCCCAAGAAGGAGACTCCACGCAAGATGAATCTGTTTACCATATAGAGATCGGATTTGACGGGATCCCGGTGTTCTGGAAGATGTAGAGGACAATTAGGCGGAGGATCGCGTAAATAGTTGATTGGATAACACCGTTGGGACGATTAAGGACGATTTATTATAAGGCGTAAAGCTCTTGGCACCGCAGGACAAGACAAATTATACTCCGCGTATAATTGCCCGCGTTATCTGGAAGGTATTATCGCGGCATGGCAATTAACATCGGCGAACAAATTAGCGGAGGTACGCCGCCGTTGCCCTCGACGCGCCGAACGAATAAAGTTAATTGAATAATGTAATTTCTTCGCGGGCGCGATTTGTTAATTATAACGAGGCCACGGCGGCGTTATTGCACCTCGGCACGGGTTCAGAGACCGGATATTATATTTCGGAGATAATTTCAGTCGCTATCGGCGGCAGGACGGTGGGGAATATGGGGAAGAAAGGGGTGGGACGGATAGGGGTTGAATGATAACGAAATTACAACGATTACCATATGGTAATGCGATTCACCAAAGGACTGGCGCCAGTCACGTGGCAAATTACCGCGTTCTCTAATCCACGTTCTATAGTCGACCTATCCACGGAACAGGGTGCACATACATATGTATGTATTGTAGGCATGCATTGTTCTCCTTTCTATAGAACACGGATCCCAGATGCCGAACAAACTATTTTTTGACGTACTCGTTTCACCAGACGAACGGGTGCAACGCATGTCGTCCCACAACGCGAAGTTGGTAACCGGATCGTTATGCTGTTCGACAGAAACCGTTGTATACCGCGTGGGCCATTGTTTACGGCGTTACAAGCCGTTATCTGTGTATATCGCGGCGGGGATTGATTAACGAACTCGCAGTCAGAAACGAAGAAATTACTTTATTACCTTCGCGGCGCAGGATAGACACATCGTAAATTAAAACCGTCTGATGTTATTTTCATATTAATTACATAAACAAACTCCTCAAAGAATAAAAGAAAACACGAGAAATCAAAAAATATTCCTATAACAACTTTCTGAACTTATGTAATTCACGAATTGTCAATTTCAAAGTGTCTTACTACATTTCCAAGGGCGATACATTTGAGAATTGAATAAATTCCCAATGATACCCACGCCATTCCGCGCCGGTTTTTGTCCCCAACCGGGAATAAAAGCGAAACGTCGCGCATTGGTTACAATTACTCGAAAGTCGTTCCACCGACGTGGCCTTACATGGGAAACCAATTTCACCGCGGCAAGGGGAACGAAAAAAAGAATGGGAAAGCCGGTTAGCGGGCACAGCCGGAGCGGAGAATTTCAAGTTCTCTTGTCATTGGTCAGCAGCTCGGGAAAAACAATTAGTCACTGGCCCGTGGAATTGGCAAGGATGATACAATTGACTCATACCTGCCGCTGGCTCGTCATCCGGCATCCATTCGTCGCTTTTCCCTTCGCTGTCCCTTTCCTCTCGCGCGCTTTTGCTCCGTGACTCGCACGGCAAGCCTCGTCGAACAGTCACCACCAGTGATCAAGTTCGCGCGAGTCGGCGGCGGCTCTAGCCTGTCGCCAACGGTGCGATATTGTTCGAAATCTCCGGAACTGTATCCCGCCACTTGGTGACGCCATGAATGTGCGTGCCTATCCTACTCCTCCCTTCGACTATCTACCCTCCGTGCATACACGTCCTGCGCTTTATGGGCCGAATCATCCCAGGATGCATGCGAGCGGTAGCAATTAGGAGCAAAGGAGAGCGGAACAATTGTGGTTAATAGTTTGACCGAAGCTGAAGAATTGTCGAGTGGAATCGACCGAGAGACTGGGTAAAAGTATTTTATTTTCAATTTTGTGATCGATGGCTTTCGAATTTTTATAGAAGTTTCCGTTTTTGTCGGATATTTTATAGAAATTAGAGGGAGAAGTTACATTCCAGGATAATCGTGGTTAATAGTTTGACCGAAGCTGATGAACTATCGAATAGCTTAGTGGAAGTATCTCATTTTCAATTTTGTATCTAGTTGGCTTCGGAATTACACAAATTTCCATTTTGTAGGTTATTTGATAAAAGTTAAAATGTAGGAGAAGTTGCATTCGTAGATCAGAGGATTCTGTATGGCAATTTTAAAAAGAGAGGCATATTGATTGTTTTTAAAATATACATTCTTATATATTTTACGAATTTGAAAGCGCTATGAATGCTAATAGATTAGATAGTCTAATGATTCAGCATCACGGGGAAGTAGTTACCTACATACATAATTAAATACCGTATCAAATAATGCGCAATCTATACATTTCAAATTTCGTTAAATTGCAATTATATCGAGCAACGCGGGCGAAAGCACCTCCGTTATCAACTAACACAGGTGGAATGGATCAGCGAATAATTTTCGTCCGGCCTTAATGCACAAGTTTGCTCGTCCATTTCCTAATAAATCATGTAAGCAACTATTGACGGATCGTCCCGAAATTCAGCGCATCGGTCGGCTTAATTCGGATTTACATGTGGGCCACCGAGCATCTGGAACTTCCACAGCGTTCCCGGGGGAAATTCTGAAAGCGGCGCGGACAAAACTGCGATGCCTAAGTGAGTGGAGCAGGGTGACTGGCAGCTAATGTAGAATATAACGAAGTTTCCCTCCCATTAATCATTTATTTCGCTTGTTCACGCGTCGGTAAGGTGTTCGTAATACAATTCCCGCTAACGCGGCAGGAATACATTCGTCACGTCCGCGCTCCAGTGTCGGCGGGCATTAAGCATTGCTCGAAGCTCCCTGAATCGTTCAACCGTTCGCAGAAAAAAGGTGGAAAAAAGACCGAGACGATAGAAGACGGAAGAGGAGACGAGGTTAGCGCAGTTGCATCCGGAGCAATAAAATCCCGTGAACGCAGTTGGACGAACTGATTTAAACGATTTAATTAGCGGGGTTGGAAGTGGGACGGTGCGGCCGGAGGGACGGGGGTGAGTCGGAGATCCTCGTTACCCTTTCAGTTTGATTTTTTTTCATAGCGACGACCCTATCTTCGCACTTTGAATATCATAACCGGGATGGGGTGGCAATCTTGCGCGTTTTATAGCGGTTATTAAAATTCAAATTCAACGACGCAAATATGCACGGCAAATTAAATCGAGATGGCTTTGTTGCGTGGCGGTCGCTTTCAACGGGAACGACAAGGGAAAAACGGCGGCGGGGAGAAAGAAGGCGAAGGGACGGAGAAAAATGAAAATAAAAATTTACACGTTGATACGTGACACGGCCCACACAATATTTATTTATTTTATTCTTCTTTGCGCGCGCTTTTGTTTTTCCTCGGCATGTTTCTCGACCGTAATTTGCTCCCGGGATTTTCGTAACGGGAGCGACGTAGATGCGCACGACTCCGCGATCCCCGCGGATTTCTATAATAATTTCATTAAAGAAGGTTTAACTTGTTTTCCGCCGCGGGCCGTAATGCATTCGCTTTATCCGCGCCATATGCGCCGGCAGGTCTGAAATTGAAGCATAACCCACGACGCTCCTCCCGGCTCGGCTCCTTATCTCAACCCGCTGTTGCACAGTTCACTGCTTCGTTGCACATTCCATGATATGCGGTGACGTCGGTTAATTTTCATTAAATGAGTATTCCGCGCGTCGCTATCGCTACGCATGTGCGCGCGCGCGGCTGAACTGCCATGTAAGCTTGCGACTTGATCGAATATTGAGAATGTGCCTACCGGTAAGACGCTGTTTTACTTGGCGCGGGTATGCGGAGCTACGGAGATTTCGCGATTTTCTGCGCTGTCTGAAAATCGGGGTAAACGTCGTCTGATATTCTTGGCAGGAGTGAAACGTTATCGTAGTAACCGATATTCTATCTATTATCAAATGACAATAATCCAATGAATGTTAAATCTGTATTACTTTGTCAACTGGGAATTAGTTAAAATTGTAACACAATCATGCAATATTAATAATATTCGGTAAACCACAGAAATTTAAATATTTACGTCAATTTCCTAACGCTTGAAATGTAAAGAAACGTTCGCAATATCTATTGCACATTTATTCATTCAAATTAGGCAGATTTAGGACAAAAATATCCACTATATTACAAAAATTCATAAACGACAACGATGGACATTATACTGAATGAAATGGATTTTACAACAAACAAGGGCATTAGCGTTTCTAAAATGTCCCAAGTGCTGCAACATCCGTAAATCGGCAACTGTACCTAGACTTTCGAGACCGGCCGTTCACTTCGTTATCTCGAATTGTACAAAAAGCTCCGGGTATTTACGGTATCGCATAGCGCATCCTATGATAATATACATTAACAGACCTCAATACGTATATTCATGTAACGTATTCGGCAGCGTTGTAATTGCAGTAAAGTGAAGCTTTGCAGTTCGAACTGATGAAATCGCAAAGGGAAGGTCTACTTTTTAATTCTGGAACGGTAGGGGCTGGCTCGGGAACGAGAACGAGTATCGTCCCATTCCACGCTAAACGATGGTCCAATAAGAGAAGGAAGGGCGCGCTAACGGGGGCGAGATTACTTCTTTCCTGGGGGGTTAACCTCTCGAATCCTCCGGGCTCGCGATATTCGAAAAGTTGGTAGTTTACTCAGCCGCGGCGAGAGGAGATTACTTACGCTTTTTACGGAGCCCGCAAATATACTCAAGCCTCGTGTTTATTCTTACGGCAAACCGGCCGGGCTAAACGATTTTTACCGATCCTCCGTGCTCCATTTCGGGGAACCGGGAACTTCCACGGTTCATCTCCACATATTACTTCGGATTCCGAAGTAAGGAGTTTCGAGACCCACCGGCAACAATTTTCTGCTCACCTTTGCGAAGTAAATCGAAATTAACGAAACGCTTGAGAGCAACATGTTTCTGTAGAATGCATTCGAAATTGGTGTATCGAGACTATGGAATTTTGATTTTTTCTTTTCATACTGTTAAATGAATGTTTGGCATTAGTCTTTTATTTGCAGTGATGAACGTTGAATATTATTTGCGTCATTAGTTACTGATTTTATACCAATGCTTGAGACATATGCAATAAAAATAAGAACGTTAGAACATCTTATTTCAAATATATTTTTTGAAGGTCGATTGAACTTGTAGTAGTGTACTTTTACATTCAGATATACCAATATGAATGTTCCAGGTTTAAGAAATAAGCAATGTTCTGTGAAATAGCAAATAAATAAGCAGTTCCATGATCCTCGAAAATGGAATCGTTCGTTCGCCGGTTCTTTGAAGAAGGGGTGCAGCTGCCTGTTTACGAGCGGAAGCGAGTGTCCGTCATCACGGCAGATATTGATATCGCCATCGTGATGTAGCTAGTTAACTCGATTCTAAAGTTCGCGCTAGCGAATAGTTGGGACACATTCTGGGCAGGAGCGTTTCATAAAATCCAACGACATAAATCAGCGAGGTCGTAGGCGAAGTTTCACGACTAAGATTCCTGCGAGTTCGTAAAATTTTTAATGGCCCTTCTGATCAAAGTAAATGAGACTGGACATCGATCAGAGTTCCGAAGAGTATAATACATCTTTTTCGCGAACAACGTTGTTACATTTATTTTAGGAAGAAGACTACTTTTCGCCCTCTTCCATTACTTTGACAGCTTTGAAGCTTCACAAGCCCGATTACACAGTTTACCTACTTACGTTACACTTGTTCTTTTCTTAGAAAACATTTGTTCTACTGTTGACGCATCATAACTGGCAAATTACAATAGATATATGGAATCGTGGAGTTATGGAATTCTAGAATAATGATTTGCATGAAATGAGCGTAGAATGTAGGTTTGGATTAGATTAGTCTAGAACCGACCAACTTCGGTTGGTATAACTTGGGGCAAGAAGATATGAAACGAACTAAACCTCAACTGTAAAGTACACTAGTAACTAGCTAGGAAACGAAAACATGAATAATTATGAGGAATACGATTCGGACTAACCTATCGCTTAGAAATTTAAATCGGGATTATATCTTTGTAGATCAAACGAGTGGAATGAAAATAATCCAAGAAATCTAAAAATTTTATACTCTACTTAACATCACACTCATTGTTAGAATCCTCTAAATTCAAGGTGCTAACTTCAAAATAACTTAACTTTAGCACTGTATATATAGTTTTCATATCTTGAGGTGTGTTTATCTCAACTCTGCATCTTCGAGTTTACAATGTCTGAAGGATGAATCCCTTAATCTAATTGTATCATCATCAGTAGAATGAGGATCTTTATGCAAATTCAAAATTTTAAGAACACAATTAAAAAAGAACAGAATTACGATGTAGAATAACTTTCCCTAACAAATGCTATAAAAAGTACTACACTTCTGATATTTTATATATTTTCATACTTTATGCAATCAGTACAATTTTGCATTTTCAAATTTCCTATAAACGCATACAAACCCATAGTCTAATTATTAATAACGTATTGTTCAGTCTCATCTGTCACAAGTTTACTGCGTTGATTAGATCTACATTTGCTTCCGAACATATTCAAATAAATTTTCTCTTCTATATTCCTGGTTGCATCATCAAAGCCGTCTTCCAGTATTTCTTATCTCGAAGTATTCCTCTGATAACGCTGGTGTATCCCTTCCAGCCTTAAATTCTTCAGAAATTTTTTCACGAATATCAGGCGCCGCGTAGAAGAAAAAAAGCTTCGCCTCTGGTCGTCCCCATTCCCTGTCCGTTTGAGTTTTTCCAGGCTTGTATCGAGTTTCTGGAGTCCTTTACAAGAGACCGGACAAAAGCTGGATTAACGCTACAAAGATCTCTTGAATGCATCTGCAACGTGGAAAATCCCCGATTTCATTCTAATTATAATGTTACGGTCGCCTTATGGATGTTACGAGGAGCACTGTACAAACTCAAACTGACAGTAAGCTCGTTGCCAACGGGACGGAATTTTTTGGTGCAGCGATTGCACAGATTCATCTCAGACAAATGAACACCTATGTTGAGATTAAAAGTAGCTCGAAAAACATCCCTCCAATGGTTTTTTTAAGAGCAACTCGTAATCGTTGAAAAACGCTCTTTTCACCGTGGTTTCAAGTAGGACAACCTTGAGACCGGACGCGCAATTATGCAAGTTCCCGTCGGAAGTGGTTTCTCGTGGACAGTTGAATGCATAAACGTATCGTCCCTGTACATGCTTACCTCCATTTTCTCTCGTCGTTTCTATCTTCACGCGTGTTAAAATAACAGAGAGGGTTCTGGTTGGACTAATTGTTGCTTCCGAGACTGCGAGAATGTAAGATATGAAGGTAGTATTCTAGCACCTGGAATGTTCTGATTTTTTTAAAGATGTAGGGGCTGTATGGTATCTAGAGAATTACTTTCGCGGTATCCGACAAGTTATACCATCATTAGTACTCCCTTATATTCAACAAATTCAATGAATTTTACTGGAATACTTTATTTTATTGAATATTAAAAGATTGGAAAGGAAAGTTAACTTGCCGTATAATATCGTGTCAGGCTTACAAGGTAGAATCTTAAACGGAAATCAACAAAAATGACTCAGTTCTTTTAAGTTCAAATTAAATATTAGTTTTCAAAGTAAAAATGAGTATTCTATTTTAAGTTGTTACATTTCGAAGTAAACGAAAACATAAATGAACATGGAGTTCTTTTTTATGTCTATTAAATTATTAAGGATGAAGCAATTCTAGCGAATTCGGTAACGAAAGAAACCATAGGACAAGGGGTTGAAACACAACGATGGAAATATTGTATGATTACAATATTGCCACCAGGAGACAACTAAGCATTCCTTTTAACCTCTTGCCTTATGATTTCGTTCTCGACTCTGGTCGATACGACCACTTTGTCGTCAACAATTTATTGGAAAAAGAGAAAAATTCTATGCCTATTCTATGTCTATGTTTGCTCTTAAGTATAATAATTGATTACAAAAGAATAATATTTATTTTTGAATTCGAATGAATCGAGTAATGTTTATGTTTGTCAATTCCTGTTGAAAATCTTCACCACATGTCTGATAAGTTGTTATAAGGCGAGGGGTTAAAGCTTCCAGCAAATGCCTTATTTATTTACCGGCAATCCTACGTTCACTGTCTCAAGATTGCCCTCCCGTGTCGCTGGCGATATGGTCCTTTCACGGCCAGGTAATCAAAGGAAAGCAACAAGATCGGTGGTGGCGCTGTTTATTTACATTATTGTATCGCGGAAGCACAATGTAACAGGAACAACCGTCTCGGTGGGGCAATGGTCTCGAGTGTTCCGGCAACAAGCTGGCTTTGATAGCTTTTCAAAGTGCCCGGCCGGCTCCGGACCATCGACACTGAAGTGTATCTCCTCTTCCCCAAAGCTTTCGGCTTGTCCTTCCTCTCGACGTTTCTAGCCACCCTCCATTTTTCCCTTTCATTCCGGAAAATACAGAAAAGGATTCGCGGCATGGATGGCCACTCGCGTTTCGTTGCCGGCCGAGAAAGCGTCGCGCCGGTACGAGGAGAAGAGGGGACAGTCTGGGCGACGCGACAGGAGAAAGGTACGGGGCCGATGAAAGTGTGTATGATAGCGCGCAGTTCCGCATAGCACCATCGCCGGAACCTGTTTCCCGGATACCTCGGCCCTGAGTGCTTCTCTAGGCATGGCTGCTCCCCCAGAAAGCTTTTTTCGAAACGCCCGCGAGAGGATCGACCAATGAGAACGAAAGGAGAAGCGTTTCCTCGAGCACTGCTGCGGGATTCACGACGAAACCATGGACTTTGGATGTTTTGCGACGCGAATGAATGGAAATGTTGGAAATGAACGAAGTTTGTATGGAACTCTTCGAACAATGGGGTGTATGAAATGAAATTTCCATTATAATGTTGATTCACGTACAAATGATCGATTTATTGTACAGTTTCTATTCCACTTCCGAATTGTTATTTTCTTATTGGTATTGATGTTGATTGTGTTCATTATTGTATTATATTAGATTTCTATAGAATTTAATATGACTTATGTACGACATTCATTTAATGAACATCGACACGAAATGCTTTAGGATTTTCTACCTACCAGTTACCCTTTACGTGACACGCTCTTCCACTTCACTTCCTACATCTCATTCCCTTTTCCTACACTTTTCCACTTTATCCCTTCAATATCCTCTACCGTAAAATTCCTTTCCATCTACTTGCCATTCTGACTCATCGTTTCAACTTTTTTACCCCTCTTCATCCTCTGTCAATCAACTTCTGCCCCCCGATTTTCCAAACTAATATCTAAATCAGAAACCAGCTTCCAGTCTCTGAAGCGCGGAAGGGGTACTCTACTTTACAACAAACCTTCGAAACTTATAGGCCCCGGACTCAGAGTCGTCCAATCGACGTCGTAACTAAACGCTATTACGCAACGCTCGTTCCGGGGGGAACGAATAAGTTTTATCTCGGTAATAAAACGGGGATCGGTCGTCCATCCAACTTTATGATTAATTACGAACGTCAGATGTATCAGAACCGACGCCGATGGAATCGAACGGGCCCGAGTTATGGAGGTGGAAGCATATGGTTGCAGAACTTACTAATATGATAGTTTCGTAGATAGGATGAAAAAGGGTTCGTTGGTCTGGAACGAGCGGACTGGATACGCGTAGAGAGGATTGGCCCTCGCGAAGGTCGAACGGCTTTCCGATATTGCCAGTGCTCGACTGATAATTAGGAGTTCCCTTCGATCGTGTCGATTCAATCAACTTTTCCACGCTTGTCCCTCTCCTCTACACCTACGTCCCTGTTCAGGAGCACAGCTTATAACCCCTTATCTAATAATATTGCGCGAGACTCGTGGCGAACATTTGGAACAAACAAATAACAATGTCGTGTATTTTATGAAGGACGATGTCGGTGGAACGCACCGAGCCACTAGTCATTGTATACAGCCGAATTTTCATTTTTATATTAAGATACAATGTATATTTTGATAATATTTTAACATCCTATAGTTTTATTATTTTATATTTTTAAATACGACATTGTGAACGAAATTTTACTTTGATACGTGAGCGTGAAGACGTGTTTAAATCGCGAAACGCTTTTCTGTTCCTGGCGAATTAGGAGCCATGCGAAAGAAATCATAGGGCAAGGGGTTAATCGTACCTCCGGCTTATCGGCGAAGAAATGACGCTCACGTCCAAGGCACCGCCGGTTCGCAGATTTGCATACATAATTCCCGACAGCAGAATCGCGGAATTCTGTCAATAATTTATTATGCGGCCGCGATGGAACGTGCCTCTGCCTGTTGCATACAAATGCAGACGCTAATCGACGCGCGGAACGATCCCGCTTTTGAGGAAAAATCGAGAACGCCCGGCCGACGCGCATACGTTCGCGTTGAATGACGTATAATCATCATTAATTGCAACCGCAGGGAAACAATCGAGCATAATACTCTAATTACACCTTTGCTTGAGATCGAAAAGGGAAACGTTTCGTTTGGCCGCGGCCGATATTGAAATTCATGGCCTACGTCTTTAAATAAAGCGATTGAAATCCGCTGTTGGTAGTTTCCGTTTCAATCAGCCTGCTTTTCTCGTGGCGATAAATGCGAACAGTTCGTTTCGTCGCTGTAAGTAATTCTCGATTGTAACGTGCAATGGATGACGCCTGCTCCGTATTATTACGATTCAATCGAAAGGCACTTTAATACCGAATTGTTCGGATTCGTTTGTATTCCAGTTTCATGAATTGTATCGCGTTCCAATGATGGCGTATAATCATCTGGAATGAATTATTGTTCGTACTGTTTTTTAACATTTGTTTACATTATCGAATTGTAATCGTAATTGTTGACACTCAATTTTATGGAACGCAACCGTTGGATCGCGCTTAAAATACGAATCTGAATACAAAATCTGTCGTTGCAGTGGGAATTCTCGGAAGATTGCAAAATACAACTTCGATTTAAGCGATTAACGTTTATGACGAAATAATGACTGTTATCTCGTTGGTTAAAACGGAAGAAAATGTATCGGTAAATATCATCATGCAGTTTGAAAGAGTTCAATTATGCAGTACATTCGACCAAGTTGTTTTAGTGGCTCCCACAAGTACGATAACGCTTAACTCGAGTTCGAATTACTAGTACAGGTACTGATAAATTGCCCATAACCTTGTAAACGCAACTGTAAATGCAAAACGCGGTATCGAACATAAACCCGGGTGCAGTCGCACAAACTGTGAGGTGTATCTGTTACATTTGAATAGAAATGCAGCTTCTGAATTGACGATTTAACCGTAATCGATTGAAAATTGCTGCGGAACGATCGCGTAAGAATACTTCATCACATTATTGGCCAATCAGTATAATTTTTCCAATTTGTTTTTACAAATCCTTCCTTCATTCCACCAATCACGCATCTCAAAAACCTAATGGAAACCACTTATTTACAAATTTACTAATTCCCTGCAACAAATCATGTTTCTCCTAATATAAATAGAACCACAAATTCTCCGTAACACAGACAGTCACATTTCATTTAACAAAACGTTATAACTCCCATGACCACTATTCTGAACGTTGGAAATTCTTCAAAATAATAACGCAAACACCAACCAGCCATTTCGTATGTAATCGAATAAGGATAAAATTTCACGCCGAAACACAAAATTCGACTACGTTACATCGGTACCGACGAACAACAGAAAACAGTGGTGCGCGCGCCGGCATCCTGCCTCGGGGTGTGCCACGGCTCACCGGTCAACGCGTTGTCCAAACTATTACCGGTCACTTTCGCCCATCGCAGCCCCTCATCTAATACACTGTGCCGTCCCGTGTAGCGGCAGCGTTGTTTACTTTTCAGCAGACAAGCTTTCGACCGCGGTTCCACGAGCACGCATTTGTCCGGCATGTTCGAACCAACCCGATCGTGAAACCGTTCGCATACGTTCGGCCGAGTTATTCTTTATTTTTCGCTTTTCCCCTCCTCTTCTCTCTCTCTCTCTCTCTCTCTCTCTCTCTCTCTCTCTCTCTCTCTCTCTCTCTCTCTCTCTCTCTCTCTCTCTCTCTCTCTCTCTCTCTCTCTCTCTCTCTCTCTCTCTCTCTCTTTCTTTCTCACTTCGTTTCTCTCTTTCTTTCTCACTTCGTTTCTCTCTAGTATTTTTTTGTATTTCGTCGATGTAGCTGACCGGATCAGTGTTGTTGCCGAACTCCGATCGCAATCGATGCACGCTGCGCCACGGGAAAATAGCAACACGCTATTTCCCGGCGAGCCCCCGTTTCGGCTGGACAGTTCGGTTTCTATCAGCTCCACGAAGACTTTGACGAGGGAAAAATGTGTTTACCGCGGTGAAACGGGGAACGAGATCCGACACCGCAACGCTCGCGCGCGCGTTCCGCTATGGACCTAGATGACCTCCACGTTGTCGGTGGTAGATCCTTTTCGCGGCACCGGGTCGCAACCCTCCTAACTCCGGCCGCGCAACGATGAAACCGCGAAATTGAGTCCCGGTTCGTTTACCGTGTTTTCCGTTTTTCGGGGTAAATAGAACCCATTCGCCGCGGATGGCCTCATCATTGCCGGATCTTGGCCGGCGCGGCCGGTTTTCCGCGCGGGATCAACGTAATTGGACGCGATACTTTATTCATGCGCGCCGTTTACGGTTATCGGTCGAGAACCAGTCGATTCTAATTAGCCTGGCGGCTGAACACGGGGCAGTCTCGAATAGGGGTTTCAGTGCCGTTTAAATGGCAATAATTGCGCCACTTTGTGGCATTGTCGCGACGTGACGTATCGGTAATGAGGTTAATGGCGGGTTAGGATAGCAGCGAACGTTTAGGCGAGCGGAACGGGTATAGATTGCATGCGCGAAGTCATTTATTGTTTAACGAATTGGCGACGGTTGGAATGTAATAAAATGGACATTTCGAAGTTGTTACAATTTTTCTTTTATTTTGTGTTCCTTGTAGTTTCATGTGTTTAATGTAAGTGCAGAATCAGTGAAATGGTTCTTTTAGCGAGTCCCAAGTAGCCGTGATGTTATGGGGGTGAACTTTGGACTTGTTATATGTGATTTAAAGTTTACCTTATTGGGTAATCATATCATAATAAACAGTTGTCACAGACAAAGTGGAAGTTTGTTCTTTGCGCTGAAGTATGTTGAGAAGTGGGATCAGTTTTTATAAACGAAAAAAATGAGATTGTGCTCCAGGGGGAAATAAACCAATCACAGTGCTTCGTTTGTAATTCAATGTTATGCTCTTATAAATGAAATCATTGATGCGCGGTTATGCTTGTATACAGTTCTTGGTTATGGTCTTTAATCAAACCGGAACATGCACTGATATGTTAAACAGATGATGATATGTCCTGGATTAAATTACTCAGAATTAGAAAATTTAGTGCTTGTGGGAAATAAAAGTACCCAGGATTTTATAGATATTTTCTTTCCTTTATAAAAATCTTCAGAAAGAGCTAAATTTCCGCAATTTATTCGTAACAATCCTCAAAGTTGTATATACCACCGTTAGTTTTCTTCATTTTGTAAAATAGTTCGTAAGTGCACACTTTGTTCCTTTTTTAACCCATTTTTGATTATTATAACGACGCTGCTGTGTTTTTATTACGCATTATATGTCACGACAAGAAGAGAACGTCGGTGACAGAACGGCAAAATAAATTGTTTGAGAATTCGTAGGTCAATATGTCTACAATTCTTTGAGATGTCGTTTCGTAGATTTCTCGAAGCAGCGAAGATGAAACGAGTATTCTCCGCCGCCGCAAATCCGTATTCGTTCCCACTGACGTGTCTTCCTCCCGAGCACGCGTGGCTTTCAGCCGGAAAGAGACTTGACTCGCTAAAACCGGCATTTCACCTCCGTGAATTTTATACTGCTCGCCGCAGTATGAACGAACGTGCCGCAATTTTCGGTAAATTTCGTCTGGCATAGAGGTTCGCGTGAGGCCTTTTACCCGAGGCGAGGTTCTCGAATGAAGATTTCTACGGGAAATGCGAAGTGCCGAAGCATTTTCTGGGGACACTAGGTTTTTACAGACAATATACGTCCAAACAATAGCAATACTATTCTCTTACGTGAAATTGGCTGATTCTTGTACCGGATATAACGAAGTTTTATATTACCGTACCATATTCCACGTAAAAATGTCGACAATATGATTAGTAATTAATAATAGAATTATTTCGAAATTGTTTAGAATTGCAGAAATTCTTCTTTTATATCCGATTAGAATTTGTTCGTGGTACACTTTCTTCTGTATTATAGAGGAAAGCTTCCATCAAAGAAACTTGATTATATTAATTAAAGATTTTAATATTAAAAATGTTGTCTTGTATCCTTTCAAAACTCTTATTTTGCTGTTTCATTGCTGGTCCACGATACCTTTACAACGTCCATAAAGATCTAAGGTGATCAGTCGCTCGTAAACTGGACACCATAAATACATATAGAATACGAAAGGAAACGCATTAAAATCGTATACGATCACACCGTTAAAGTAAAAACATCTTAATTTACAATAAAACCCTGAGCCAATATCCCTTAATCCCAACATGAAAATGATTTGAGACTTTACGAGGAAACGATACCATTTCATATTCACGTAACAGCCACTTGAAAACTTCGTTGCATTCTTAACATCGGGAATAAAAACTGGAATATAGATTTGTACGATGGAGCCCGACGAAGGGCAAGCGTGATGGTAGGCTTAGGGATTACTAAATGTTATACTATATATTCAATTTATTCATATTCGGACACGCGGGAGCGCTGTTTTAAACGTCCGTTCACGAAGGCAACAAATCGGCGACTCCTCGAGTTAAAGTTGCGCTACAACAGCAGTTTCATCTAGATTTCTTTCTTCCTTCTTCTACATTTTCTGTTAGGGCCGAAACAAGCGCCCTCCTCTGTTTCTCTTTTCCCCCTTTTTACAAAATACCTACAAATTAAACTTCGATTTCCACAATACTTGCTATTTGTCCCCTCGTTTCTTCTCTCAACTACCCTGATATAATTGTTATCAAACGATTCATCGTGACGAATACTTCCCAAACAGGTGCACACTCGTGTATCGAATATTCATATTTATTTATCGAATATTCCCAATATTCAACACGGTCGTAACACTCCACACTCCGAAAAATAAATGAAACTTTAAGTTGCAACGTACACGATGCACAGCACAGTGGAAGCTTAAATCGCGAAAACCGCCCCAGCCTTACGGTGCGCCCGAATTCATAACGTTCCCGTTATTTTCTACCTTCCCTCGTTCTCGAGACTGTAAGCCTGGCCGTTTCGCAAGTTGCTGGCCGGCGAAACGCGTAACAGAAACGAAGCGCGCCGCGGCGCTAGCCGGAAGGCTCGAAAAGCAGACCTCATATAATGCTCGCAGTATCTGCTCAAACAAAGCAGCGGCAATTTCTAATGGTCAATATACGCGAAACATCGGCCGCGCACGGTCGACCGAGGCTGCAGGATCCGCTCGATCAGCTGCTGCGAGCCTCGATATAATGTCCGTTAATCCCCGATAGGGCGTGGAAGAGGATAGAACAATCGATCCGTCCACAAAATGCAGGTGAATCGTCATGGCCATAGGTGAAATTTATTGACCTGTGGCTACAGATTTGCCATCGACAATCCGGAAACTAGAGGAGTGCGGGTATCCGAGATATTGGATTTGGGTCGGGCTGGACAAAAATCGGACGGTATTCGAAACATACGGGTACCCCGGAAACACGACGTTTTCTGGTATCTCGGTGTTGATAATATGTATACTAGAAATATTCGAATATTTGCCATCTAATAATAGATGATAATAACAGATGTTATAATAGTAATAATACTAAGGTATTGTATATGAAGATTTTGCGTTACCCAGAAGTATTGGATTATTAAAGAATGTCGAGTATTTTAATGTTATTGTTATATCTGTTATTATTGTTATTATTATTTATTATTATACTATAGATATTCTTATAATATCTCTAGTATAAGTGTTATTATCAGTAAGATAGTAGAAAATGTCGCGTTATGCGGAAATATTGGATTACTCGAAAATTACGGGCATCTTAGTGTTATTGTTGTATTGTTATTATCTAATATTGCATTATATATATTATTAAAAATATCACTAATGTGTGTATTATAACCACCACGGTAATCGAAAATGCTCGGTAATCTAAAAGTATCGGATTACCCGATAATTTCGTGTTTCACAGGTGATCGAATATTTCAGGTACTTATATACCTTTTCTCGAAATGTTTGCTTTGAAATCTTCCGTTTCCGTTAAAACGGGATTGAAAATGTTACTTGCTTCTTTTTGGCAAGGAACGAAACAATTCAAAGCTCACGGCGCGAACAACTCCAACGCTAACGTTGTTGCGTGTCGGGGATCTTGATTGCGTTTAATGTAAATTACGTGATTTCTCCGGTTAATTGCCCGATGCGCTAGGATTACGCGGGATTTGAGAAACATTAACATAATTGTACACGTTCCAGGACGTACGAGCGGCACGGAAGTAGTTTAACCCCGATGCGATACTCGGTTTGCGCGTTGAAAATATTACTGAAAAAATAAAACTACGCATGCTTTCTAGTGCTCCATTCTGCTTAAATTCGAAAATATCCTTGCAAATATGAACGCGCAACTGAATGGAAAAAAAAAACAAAACAAACGCAACGATCTTGAAAACACAGAAACATCGTTGAGTGCAGAAAGAGTGGAAAAATACGATAAAGCTAAACGTCAGCCAGCAATCAGCAGATTACAAGATCGTACGTAAGCTCCACAGTCTAAAGATCAAATTTACAGAATACCTGCGAGAACCTCTGAAAATTAATAAAATAGTTTCACCCAATATTTCGCTACACCAAGATACGTCACAGTAAATCAACTCTATCAAGAGTTAACTTGTAGTATCGTCTGAAAGCGATCAAATCCAAACTCGAAACAGATTCAAAGAGTTTCATTCGAGCTACAAATACTTTCCCGATAAAAACGGTTTTCTATCGTGACTTTCATTACGAGTCCTCGATCGAAATGCTTTCGCTTAAACCTAGCCGAAGCCATTCGCGACGGAAGTTTTCCCGAGCGTTTCCACGAACGACACGTCGCGGTCGTTTTCTTACGCGAATCGTAGTACCTGGAGGATTTCGTTTTCTCTGCGGGTCTCTTCATCCAATATAATTCAATATTTCATCGCGCGCAGCTGGGACAATGGATCCCTTGGTCACGGGCGCTTATTAAGAAAGAAAAAGGGAAGGGAGGAAAGCCACTTTTTCAATCCGATGAATACGTAAAGGGCGTGCGCGCGTGCGCGCATACGCGGCCGGCATCTGGAATCTCGGTCGTCGGAGGCCCGCAATTAGTGGGTTAATAACTCGGCCGCTTTGTAGGAATTAATTGGAAACCAATGAATGAGAATGAGCTCGCGACGATGTGGAAGTTTCACGCGGCGGCAAGCGCGATCCCCCGACCCCTCGACCTTCGCCCGCTATTGTCTTGCAGAGGGTTTCTCTGCTAAGCCAATTATTGGGCCTTGGAAACGCCGAGATTCGACGGAGCCAATTTATACCGGTTTCTCTGTGATTCCCTTCTAAGATCTGTGGTGCCTTCTGATTACTGAAATAGTCGACACCCAGACCCCCTTGCGTCGGATCAATTCCAGACGGCCTACGCAGGCACGGGCAATCCTTGTCCATGTGCACTGCCGAATTACAATAGTTCCTGGAGTTTCTGCTTTTCATGTTCGTAACTTTAACGCGCTGCGCATAGTTTCGTTCGTGTAAAAGGCGTCCGCGATTAAAGGTAGGATGGTGTAAAGCGCCGGGATAACAGAGAAGAGGATATAGCGAAAGGTATCATGATGCAAGGAATCACGTTCTAGTGACCTTTGCTTAACACGTTAAGCGCCATGGAAATCTGGACCGGAAATTATCAGCTTAGTTACATTATTAAACATTTTCATTGGACATCGGTTATCTCGCATGTTACGATTGTTTTCAAGTAATTCAGTAGCGTCGGTCATCAGTGGCTGACATGGCGATTAACGTGTTAATAGTAGAATTACTGTTCAACTTGAAATGAGTTATTTCTGTTTGATTATTTTACTGTTGTTGAAATTACGAAAATGTGTCTTCAAAATGTATTCTTGCTGTTTCTATGCGAAATTATAAATGAGTCACTAGAATTGCTTAGTAGTTATGATGTCAATGAAATTAGGTCGAGTACAGCGAAAAATTCCTGTGACTTCTGATTTACGTCGTGTAAGGCACCGACAGGAAACTTTACTTTTTATTTGTTACGAACACAGTGTATACGTCTTTTCGTGTGCTAAATCTTGCACACTTTAAAATCTGGTACAAATGGTTCCGTCTTTGAATCCCCAATCCTTAAAAAGATTGCATGTACTCTTTCATACGAGAAACCGTCCATTCATCTAAGTTCCAAAGATGTCTGTCTTCCAAGCTCCCTTCGCTTTTCTTCAATTTCTGTGGAATGCTTTACACGCTTAAGAACGACACCTTTGCTGGTTGCGAACTTTTGATGTCCCGAATGTCATAAATTCTTTAACTGGAGCCCTCCCTGATTTCTCGCAGAAACATATCTTTGCTACTGGGTTGTTCTGTTTCCTCCACTTATACAAATATAAGTATATATATACAAGTTAGGTTTACAATGTAATAAAAATTATAATAATAAAGAATTATTAATAAACCTATGTTTCTTCGGTACGTTTACATTTTATTCTCTTAATACATCTATATTTTTATTAATCCTTTACACCCTAAAGATGACTCTCAGTCACCATTCGATTTGGTATACAAAAATTATAAAGCCTTGCACACAATATTAAACTCTGTATAATCCATAAATATGTGAAATATAGAAACAATATCTTTGTTTCTTAACTTATGTATGTTCTATCATTCAGTTCGTATCGAAGAACGTCGCCTATAACTTATTAGAAAATGTTGAATATTTCTAATCAGAGACTTCCGAGTGCAAAGGGTTGAAAATTTATTTATACGTCCTAAGTTCCTTAACAATCGTAGAATGTTTCGTGAACGCTTCGTCTGTACGCGGTACAACCAGGTATTTTTCCCATCCGATTTTTGCTTGTTTCTACCCGGTTCGAGCTATTTTCGAGGGTCTATTAGCGAAAGTCGCGGGTCGTTCCGTCGCCATTTCCGAAGAATAATGACAGTACTTCCGGTGGATACGTATGGGACTCGGCTAATGCACCCGGTATTGCATCTCCTTCCGCCAAGGGATCGACGCTGGCATGTACATTTCGAAGTGACGCCGCGCCGCGACGCGCCGGAGTGCGCGCAGTTTGAGAAGCTCAGGTACAGAAAGACCGCGCAGAATCCGGATATGCCGGTGGAAACGGAAAATACCGGAAGCCTAGAAATCGCATTCGATCCTTCCTCCTCATACGCGGCGAGTGAAAAGGATTTCGAGACAGGACCCTTGTGTCTTCGCCGTCCTTTCGGAGCGGACAGGTTCTCATCCTTTGATCCTATTCCCTTTCAACTTTAGTTTGAAAATGGTACAATAGGATTGGGGGGATTCGATGACACACTCATTAGAGAAAAATTCCTTTGTCCCCTTTTGCGATAAGTACCAAAGGTTTCGCTTGTCATCATCACGAACTTTTCATATTAAAAATTGCCTTACTTTCTGTAGATTCTATGATGTTACTTAAGAACTTTCAAGAGTATCGATCCATGAATCTTTATAGTCTCTATTGTAATACAAAACTGAACTTTGCAATGATTTTATTTAATTCAAGTTCAAACGACAATGGAATAAGGTGAAAAAGAAACTGTATGGGGCTCTTACGAAATCTGGAATAACTTACTTTTGAAGAACTTGTTACTGTACATTTCTTGTGAAAAGTATTACAATATTTTAATAGAAATCCTAAGTATCTAAAATCATTCAGATTCGTCAAACGAATTTCAATTCGATTCTTAGTTAAGTATCACTGGTTGAAACAAAATAACGAAATCGAAGATCGTTGGAAAAACGTTGATTTTGAGTTGCGTTCGTTGTTTCATATCTTTTCACCTTTCGGAATACTCGATGAACGATGGAATCGCGGAAGCTTCTTCATGCTGCACGGAAGTCGATTAATCCCGTCCCGAAACAGGTCGAAATAAACGGACGGTAGGCAGTCTATTAAAGTATTAACGTCGATGGATCGTGAAGGCGGATAAGAAATAGATTACTAGCGGAGTACCGGCTGGAGAATGACAAGATAACTGGTTCCAACGTCTTGATCGTTGAACAGATATCAGGGATGAGAAGATCAAGATGGAAAGTAGGAGCCGGTCCCTGTAAAGAATACGAATACGGTTCGGCGATCATCTCCGGAGAAGATTAAAAGTTCCGTCTCACTAAACTACACTCTGACCTCCCTCCGTGCCTTAGCGAGTTCCCATACTTCACTAACTAGGAACTCTCTCCATCTCTATCCCAAGTCGTTCTCTTTCTCCTTCTTTCTCGGTTCTTTTCCGGTTCTTCTCTCCCTTCTGCATATCTCGCCTCCATTTTCCACCCATCTTGTCTCCGTTTTTATTCACCTGTTTCCTTACTTCCCGCAGCGCGCTACCCCTTTTCCCGCAGTCATTGTGGAAAACATACGCAAAATATTAGCGAATCAAAGCTTTATGAGGGAAATCCTATTTCTCGTTATTATCAAGGGCTTAGGAAATATCCTTAAATTAACACTTATGAACACTTGAATTAACACATTGCAGTTTTACAATTCACAATACTCAATAATCGGTATTATTATTAAGTATGTGGTTCTTGCGTTTTATCTTACTAGCTTCAGTAAATAAATGTCTAAGCTTATTTAATATTGCCCAGGTTTTTATTTTTATTTCAGATGTCTTGATTAATTGAATCACACGCTTTTCTTCTAACTACTTAGAGGTTTGATTTCAATTTGAAGCGTTAAGAATGCTCGTTTTAACTTCTGCATGTCGATATCGATTGGTGTACTATAATCTCAATAAAATTTTAAACAAAGAATAAACTGACCGCACAATTCAGGAATAGTACCCCTGTAAGCTGTGTTTTGGGACGAAAGAAGTTCAACTAAAACCACTCGCGATGGACGTGACGAAACGTTTTCCCGTTGTGCACGAGGGCGAAGGTCAAGTATGAAATATATTGCTTAGGAACGGAGAAGCAAGGAAATCCCCTTGACCCTTTTCTTCGAGGGTGTTTACCTTACTTTAATTTAATGCCGGTCCACGTCGAGGAAAAGCAAGCGTGAATGGGCAGTTTTTCGCCGGGCTTTTGTGCCGCGATTAATTAGAAGCGTTAAAAATGGCACCGTTCCCTCCGCAGAGGGCTTGCCGGAGCAACGAGGGGAGAAGAATGAGAAAGGAGAACGTAAAACGACCCTCAATCTTTTTCTTTCGTGGCCACGGTGATATACTACATGTTTGGGAGAATTCTTTCATGGGAAATTCGGAGGGTGCGAGCAACTTCGCGTCTTAATCCTTTTAACCGACTTGTTTCTCCTCAAGTACGTAATCCGAGCATGTGATATAAAAGTACTTTTAACAAAAAACTCACTGATGCACTGAACAAGACTTTTAATGGAAATTTATTCTGTATACGTTTCGATATATTTATCATTTTCACGCAACTGTTCATTGAATCAACCTAAATCTTGCGCATCTAATCGGCGTTTTTCTTTTACTATAACCTCTTGCTCTATGATTTACTTCTTAATTATAATCGAGACAACTACTCCATTGTTAATAATTTACTACAAAAAGAAAACATTGTAATGCTTATCCTATGTCTACGTTTACTCCATAGATCAACGATTGTAAAAAGAATATATAACACTTAGATCTTTCGAATTCAGTTTAAAATTTTTGTTACGAGTCTGACACGATATTGTAGGTCAAAGGTTTAAGGGAGAAACTAACCTTCTTATTGCTCCAGTCATCATTTTAATTCATGCGTTCACATTGCAGGGAAATCCTTGAATCAATGGACGATTCAAAACAATCTTCAAAACACAATTCAAACTGAAATCAATGGACAACTAATAATTAAAACAATTTTCCAAAGATATGTATAAACAATCAACATATCGCATATATCATATACCTCGTATAATTAGAATAATAAATCGTGCATGGTAAGATTAATCCACTCCCGAGTCAGCGTTATCAATCCACCATAATTGACGTCGTAATCGAATAGGCGGGAAAGTAAGCAGCACCGTGTCGCGAAAATGCGCGGCCGCGATAATTTCGAGCGACAGGGGCAGCAGCGTTAATTTCAGCCGGCACGGAACGCACTCTAATCCCCGATACACGGTTTCCCGTTCCGGGATTACTCCTGTTACGGGTTTCCCGGAACGTACGCGCGGCAGAACGACGAAGACGCGTGCACGGGTCAGAAATAACGATCTTGCCCGGGAATCGTGAAACAATTAAAGCGGCTTGTCTCGTCGTAACCATGCTTCTGAACGGAGCCTTACGATGCGCGAAATCGTCCCGTGACTCGTATGTATATATACCGCAGCTAGCAATGGGTAACCCAAGCTATGGAACTCGTTCGAATTTGTAGTACGATACAAATCAAACTGCTCAAAATTTATTTCAACAGTGTATGATATATATATACAAATTGATTTTTCTTTTCTTTTTCATACGTTTAAATTGCAAATTTTTAAGAAAGCAGGAATATCGGTATTGCTACTTTTAACGGATAAGTGAAGATTTTCTTCCCAAATTTAGTTTGTTTATTACGACGACTTCGAGCTTCGATATCTAAAATCGAAAACTGCGAACGAATTATTTCATTATTCAATTAATGAGAGGCTGACATGTGGTTTTTTCTTTTAGTATTTAAGACTTCGATGCATCATTCAGGTTTTTATGGAAAGAAATGTTAGAAGTTAAAGACAGTCTCGTCTACAAAGAGTTAATAGGAAAATGCCGACTGTTAAAGGTTAATCTTAGTCGTGGACGTTGTAGACATTATATTACAATGAAAGGTGATTCAGACTGTGAATTCTCGGATTATTCCTCAGGATGTATACCATGAAATTTTGCAAATATGCATTCATGAATTTCTTCTCCAGCTTCCATTTATTTTTGTTAGTCGTCCGATTGAAACGAATAATCAAGGTTATTCTATTTGAATATAAGAACGTTCTAGAAATTTTAAATATTCGTTTAAATATTCGGTTTAAGAGGATCCGTGCATTCGAATGCTTCGGATTGCCGCCTCGCTTGAGCTTGAAACGATCGAAGATCCATTACTAGTAGCATCTGATCGAATTACTCAAATACGAGCTCATCTCGGCTTCGAGGGGGGTACACTCTGCTCGATGGACAAGTTGTTCAGTCTATAACGGCAACTTGAACCAGCAACGATAAACTGTAATTCCGTAGGAGCCGGGCAGCCCGGTATTTACCGAAGTCGAACGGTACGCCGCCCCCGCAGCCCATGCACCTCCCACAATCTGTGAAAGTCTCAATTTCAGGGCTAACTACGTGTTTAGGCGCGGAGAACTCAGTAACCTGTTCCAGGATGCGCCGCCTAACTATATGATTGGCGGAGCAGTACGTGCGATTTGTGGGATTGCGTGTTACGAGAAATGTTTGCATCAATTGTCATACTTTTCATTCGATTTGAATTTTGTATCGTATGGATCTTAAAAAATCTTTGTATTTTTTAATGAGAGAGGTAGATGCAGTGTCGGGTGGGTAAGAAAGAATGAGATAGATGGTGAGATGGTAAAAGAGAAGAGAGTAGGTCAAAGAGGAAGGGAAACGGGAGGAACGAACACTGAGAAGGGATGAAACATTGTAAGAAATGGAATAGAAGAGAGAAAGGGAGTAACCAACGATAAAAAGGGAAGACAGGGGTAGAAAAAGGGATGAGGAAAGGAAGAGGAAAAAAGTAAGAAGGGCTGAGAAATTGTAGGAGTGAAGAAAGAAGAAAAAGAGAGAGTGGGAAACGACAGCAAGAGAGGGAAACAGTGAGAATGGACGAGAAATTGTGAGAGAGAAAAAGAAAGAAAAAATGGGAAGTGAGAGACGATGAAAAGGGTTGAGAGCAAAGGGAGAAAAAGGGTGAGTGAAGAGAGAAAGTAAGAAGGGTTGAGAAATGATACGAGATAGAAAGGAAAAGAGGAGAGCAGAGATGAAGGGAAAATAACAGAGTGGCAGAGAAAGTGAGAGAGATTTAAAGGGAGAGAGATAGAACGAGAGATAGCGAGCAGTAGCGACAACGAACAGGCTCGCGAGAGTCGAGAGGATATAATCTCGTCGACCCGGAGACGTTATGGGTTCTGTTTCTGCCCTCCGGCTGAGATAATGAGGAGCGATACTGGGATTATTAAGGAGGCCATCAGCACGTGCCACCCGCCATTCGTCGACGTTACGATCCGTCTCGAAAATTCAGCCGCCCCGCCATCCGCCACGATCCCGGCGCGCTTAGCGCGCTGCGAATGAATTCCGAATGGTCGGCACGTCGACCCGACGGGGGGTGGTGCAACGTGCACACGACGAAACTCCCCTCGGTTCTGTAATTGAAGTCGAGTGTAATAAGCCGGGACAATCGCGATGAAGATTTACCGCCGGACCAATCGACCGTCCGCACCGGAATTTGATTCACTTGCGGATAAAAAAGATGGAGATCTCGCGAAACTGACGGAACGTGGAAGATTCACGCAAAACGGCGACATCTTCTGATGTTTTCTTATAGGAACGCGGAAGGCAGAAAAATATTCAAGAAGGTCCACCTGATTCTCTTCGTGAAAAGAAATAAACGTCTACGCGGAGAATTATTTATGCAGTGGAAGAATCGCTTATGACGGTTGTATTTTCAGATTGTTCGGATTTCGTAATACGAGGAATCGAAACCGAGGATACTGATGGTAGATCTAGGATGAAGAATGCCGGTTTGATTGATCAGTTTTCATCCATTCTCATCTGATTTTCGATGCTAATTTTCTATTCGTTGATACGAATATACTTAACCTTTAAATGAGTTGTTCAGAAGTCAACGCGATTAAGTTCAGAAAACAGAAATTGAGAAAATTAATATCTTGGCCTCTGAAATTATTATACGACATATTCAGTAGCTATAAAAAGAAGGCCTTCGATAATTTCCAGATATGCATACTTAAAGGATAATTCTCGCTTCCGTGCCATCCTGTTAAACATCGAGTCATCCTCTAACGTTACGAACAGTGTTCTTTTGTTCAAATCCTTCGACGCTGGCGTAACGTAACCGGCTGAAAAGGCAACGTCGAAGACAGAGATACGATTGCGAGCGGTTGAGGTCTGTCTAACCGAGGACGCGAACGTTGTCGGTTCGTATCCGATCTTGTCAAGGCTTATGGAGCTATTTATTGCTGCTTGACAAGCTACCGGTCGCGTAACTCGATTCCCGGCCGTAAACGTTGCCTGGGAATTGCGTGAACCCCTGCAAATTCGCGGCGGAAGTCTCTTCTATGAAATTACACGCAATAGAATCAGGCCAGGCTGCGCTTCCGCGGAACCAGAAGATAAATAACCGGCCGCGGTTCATGTGGATAAGCTGGTGAATTTTTCTTTTCGAGCTTATTTATTCCCTTCTCGAAACACCAGTGCGCTGAAATATCGAAACGTGTCCGTGAATCTGAATTCGCCGAGCCACATGGTCTGGGCGCGTTTCCTGGGATTATACGAGACTCGAAGTAATTCGGAAACTGCCCGTCGAATTCCTTTATTGATTGAAATCGTATTTAACTCGCGTATTCGCGTTTGGGCGGTAGTCGTGTTTGGACTGTACTCTTTCCGCGGGGCAGCGGCAGCATCGAAAGCCAATTAATGGAACTTGTTAATCAAAGTTCGTGGATTGCGATGCATGCGAAGAGGTGGTGCACGATTTATTAGAGAGTAATTAAAAGACAAATCGTTCTTTGGGCGCGCGTGAATTTAGTATGTCGATGCAATTAATGCAGTTCGTGTGGATAAATGTTAATACGATCTGACCCTTTGATGGGGTATCGCGTGTGGAACCGAGAATTGCAAGTAAATAATGTAATTATCTGTAAATAGGACATTAGCAAATAGTTCTCTTCTTTTCTCGTATTTTGGAATTGAGTGTATGAATTATGTTTCTAAATGATTTTTAACATTGTTCTTTAACGAAGGTAATTACCACTAGATTTATGGACATTTATTCTACACTTTATTCCATCGCTTCTAGAAGACTACATGTTTGTTCATATAGATCGCCGAAATTAGAGTTTCAAGAACAGAGAATTCTAATATGTATACGTATAATTGCACCAATCAAAATCAACTTAAATTGTTACGAAATAATGTTTAAAAAATTCAATATCCGTCAAATTGACGGGTTCCGTAAATCTAGTGTCCATAATAATTCAGGATTTCGAATTTATTTGAAGACTTCGGTCGACAATTTTAGGCGACGTTCTTAACGGAGGAAAATAACATAACAGAAGATTGAATGTAAAACGTTGGCAGAAAAATGTTAAGCAACAATGTACAATATTAGAAGTAATGGGACTGGCTGATCAGCTTTTAAGGTTACAGAAAGACAAGATGAGAAACCAATACGTTGAAGAAAAATTCGAATTTCATGAGATTCAAGAAGAAAGTAGTGGCTGTTCGGGAGAAATGGTCAGCGGGGTCTCCCACGAGTCTCTTACCCTCCTTGCATACTGAGTTAAGTAACTGTAAGAGGAAACGATTTGTCAGGTTTATGAGCCATCGAAGTGACTAACAACGCCATTGAATATATGGTTTTAAGACGACGGGGGTTGCGTACCTTTCGTGGAAATATTTTATACCTACCAGAGTTGGACAAATACGACACGATGTCGCGACAAAAATTTATTCCCCTCGTAAGAAACATTCCATACTTTATATTTCAAATAATCCATTATTTTTCGAAACTGTTGCTCATACACTTCAAGTTGCGCTTGGTAAAAGCGACGCGAGATAGAAGGGAACAACGATAAATGATATTAAAGTGGCATCTTTGTTCCCTTCGCTTTTTTCAAGGAAATGAAATTCCCCGTGAGATATATTACCCATAAATTAATTTACTCTTCTTGTTTACGTTCTAACTAAATTTACATCGTTTACACTGACTTCATTCATTTACGTTCCGCAGCGTCGTGAAGATGTTCAAGATTCTTTGCTGTTATTAATTTAAGATTCTTGTATCGTCATTAGTTTAACAAGCATAAATTGAATTTAACGTCATTTATAATGTATTGGTTCTTTCCTTAAGTATTTTTAAGCAAGAACATACCAAACAGTAAGCTCGTGCTTCCGGTCTGGCGAACAGTCCGGGACAAACGAACAGCTTTTTAATAATTCATGCCAGCAAAGCGGGAGACCGGGGTAACTAACGATGAAGTTTTCTGATACGTCGGCGGGGCGCCGAACTTCAATTGCGGCGGTGTTTGAACGCTCCTCAAATCCGGCGTCCCGTATTCGGGAACCACCGAGAAACTTCGCCAGTTTCTCGTGTCTCCATGTTTATTTACGACGCCGTGAAGTCGTCACGTTTTTCCGAAGACGGTGCCAGTCTCGGTCTGGGGAGACCTTCGTTTTCGTTTCTTTCTTCTTCCCTGGCTCGAGTATTTATTTTCCAGCGGTCCGCTAGTCAGGGCGTGCTAGCGACTAACGCTTCATCGTCGAAACAGTTTCCCGGAATTCGTTCGACGTTCTGTGAATCTTTCAATACTTTCGCATGTATTAAGTAAAAAACACTTCTGGACTACTTATCAGCTTGGCGTAATGATTCTTTTACTTACTAAATTGCATATTTTAAAATAAAATTTCTATAGAGTAATTGGCAATGATTTGATAAATGAATTCAGCAGAAGTTTGCTTGCTATGGCAGTGATTTTAACGTTGAAGAGAAATAGTACTAATTGATTTAAGATACCGTGTTGCATTTCTGATTTACATTAATTAACACAGAATGCAGTAATTATATTCTCAGCTTCTTCCAGTTAATGTAATTAAGCTTCACAATTTATGTCTTTCAAAGTCTCTTCCAGAATATGTCCGTACGGCGACATGTAGTACTAATGAGAAAGGAGCGAATCGGTAGTGGCAGGTAAATAATGCATGAATAAAAGTTAAAGTCGAAGATCAGTGACTACAGATACGGAGGTGAACTTATTTAAGCTTCTTAGATAGAAGTAAAATATTCAGGGAATGAGAACTTCGAGAATGTAAATGTCTCAAAGTGGATCCAACCCGTTACTGAAACGTTCTAAGTTTGCTCTGGAACGAAAGTCTTTGTTTGAAATATATTTGAGTCGTCAACTCGCATCGACTAATTAATAATCTTCTTACAGTATAATTACAGATAAGAAAGGCCCATGTTCAATGCTCTTAACATTCTAAGTATGCAGATATAACTCGGAGAAATATTCTGCCTATCATTCTATTTTACTCCATGATTTATAGTTGCCGGGCGAAACGCCTCAATTCCCCCTCGTCTTGAAGCGTTTCGTCATTATTAAACGGTTCCTTAATCAAGACATTCCTGCGAGGACGACTTCAGAAAGACAATTTACAAGAGAAATGCCTCGCGTCCCTTTTGTTGCGTCGTCTTCGCGATCACGCGGCGGAATTTACTATTCTGAATTTTCACGCTACGTGTATTTAACGCATCAATTAATAGCTCGTTTGCTGTGCCCAACATTTACACAGTGTAAGAGATCCTTTGAGCATGCTTTTTCAGTTTACTTACCTCTTTTACTTCCTCACGTTCAGTCGTATCGCAATTACAATCCATTTTTAATTACTCTTTATATAAATTTTCATAATTAACTGAGGCGACGATATTTATTACATGCTCGACAAATAAACATTCCATGAAACGTCTACTTAGAAATTATTACTTTCACTTTCAAAATCATCAATAAAAATAACATTTACCATAACATTTGATACTTTGAAACAAATATTCTTCTCTGAGTTCGATCGTACAATTAAAAATTAGGAAGACACTCTAGAATCCCGTCTCAGGTAGCTCACCTTTTACACCACCGCCAAGCATTATAGTTTCGTGTCGAATGCCACACGAAAACGCGCAGCAGATACATAATTCCTCGCCCCGTTATGGCAAGGCTAGAGTGTCATTGTTAATCGCACACGTATTAGAATGTTAAATTACATACGCGGTCGACCTGTAATATAATGCGCGATAGCGTCGAACGTTATTCGTGCCATTATTCCGCTCAAAAACAGATTTGCAAATACGCGACGCGCAGCGGTCAATGAATAATTGATGCACTTTAAACGAGCCGAGAACCGGGGGACGCGATTTTCCCCAAAAACAGCGTATCGGGTTCCTGTTACGCGGCAATCACCGGATGCGGAAGCTCATTATTACCCGATATTTCGAAATAGCGAACGCGTCCGAACGAAACGACGGGGACTGCAGTTTCTCCTGCAGTCGCTGATAATCGGCTTCAATCCGCGCCGTCGACGGTCACGTAATCGTTTTCAGCCAATTCCGCAGCGGGATTCTCGGTCGGGTTGAAATATTTTATCGCGGCCCGCTCGGACGGAATCCGCTTAAACAAAATCAAGTTAGCATGTAGATTTTCGCTACCCTGAAATTATTGGCCAGACGCGGCCGAACCGGCGGACTTCTCGCTACTTAATGCGTTCGAGCGTGACTTTGTAAATAGGATTCATTAACGTCGCTCATTTTTTTATTTTAATTTCCCGTTGAACCCCGTGTTTCGTTTCCCACGAAGATGATTCTTCCAGTGATATTATAAAAATTTGAATATCATACGAAAGTATAGAAAATAAATGGATTATGGAGGCAATATTTGGTGAATATTTCAGATTACAATTGTGAATTCTTTGTAAAATTTGAAGGTACCTAGAAGTAACTTTGAGATCTTAGTGAAAATTATCTTTCAATAGACGTATTATTCCACGAATTACAATTGAAATATTTTAGATTGGAATTGTAAACTCTGCGCCTAATTTGAAAGTAACCTACAAGAAACTCTGTTTAAAATTTTTATGAAATTTCACTTGCGATAGGGATATTATTCCTCGAGTTACAACTGAAGCTATATAATGTCACACGGACTACTATATACGATCTCATCCATACATTCGAACTTATTTCTAAACCATAAAATTTCCTAAATCCTCGCGGAGAAGATCAGCAGGGATTGTCGGAATTTCAAGCACGGAACGGCCGGAAAGCCGGGATCCAAGAAAACCACGTTATTAAGAAAGCTCTGTAGTAAGTTTCCACGCGGTAGCACCCGAGAACTATTTCCAATAGAACGGGCAGGAATGCCTAACCACCCGGCGTCCCCTCTGTTTCCAGGGTCGAGCGGATCGATTGCTCGACGACCGATCGAAAGAAAGAGTGAAATCGGCGAATCATTAAAATTGAATTCCGTTGAAGCGTCCCGGCCGACCGTAGGGAAGGGGCATATTCGAAGGCTCGAATGGAGATGACGAGAGAGCCCAGGTCGCGTCGTTGCCTGGCAATTGCCGTCAACTTTGAAGTCCCAGGCATCCGGTTTCCTGCCGGAAGTCCGTATTCGACTTATTGCCCGTACTTTCTCGTGCCCACCCACCGCGCATCCTCTGAAAATCGTCGTGCCCATTGAACCGCCACGGTAATTTATTTTCCGAGAGAAATTTGCTTAGCTTCCGGCTGCCGATTTTCGTTACGGAATTGGATCCGTCGGGCGGCGCATATTAAATGAACCCCGCTTATCGACTGGAAACTGACGGGAATTGTGCGGTACACAAACAGTTACACGTTTGAAAATAATCCGATAACATTAAAAACACGTTTACCTCGTATACCGTGATGAAACGTTAACATTAATGCATGGAAAAATGAACACGCTGCAAGAGATGAGGTGCAACGAAATCCTTGAGCTGAACCTGGGTATGTATACACGTAGGTGTGTGTTTCTCGCTCTTGTTGGTGCTGCGTTTAATTTCTACGCGACCTGCGTTCTTGTTTTATTATGCTGTGGTACTATTGCGAGAGGTAAAAATTAGGGAATTACACTTTATTATTGTGAAACCTTGTTTTCGAAGAATTTAAAAGGAGCACATACATGAGTGTAAACATGAATACGTTTATAGTTACGATAGTCGATACAATAATTTTGATGAAATTGAAAGTGTACTTTTATTGATGCAACGAAAATATTGTGAAAAATTGATATGAAGGTAATATCTCGTACTCATGTCTAAAAGTCTATATTTTCATTGCATATCCTAACATCCTCGAACGAAAATATCACAATTACTTAAACATTCAGCGAACAATGTTAATAACACGATAACTAGAGAATCGCAGACACACGTGCTCCCTTAATCTTTACAAATGGCGGTTCCTTTATGGATCACTAAGCGTGCCTCATCCCGCATCCATCAAAATCACGCGAGCCCGGATCCATTTCTCGATTCTCAGCGGAATACCGACCACCTCTAGCCCTTCTGTCATTTCGGCCTGGCTATATCAACAATGATTATTCATCGCCTCCCGCGTTAGCGCCAATATTCTCACCGACGCTCTTAACTGAACTTAGAATCTCCAGCCTTAAAGGATCACAGAGAAAAGTCATGTAAAAGACCAATAGTGTTCAACGAATTTATTAAAGACAAATGGTCATAAAACCAATCTTTTTATATATACCTTTTTGTTATTACTTTTTAATTTAACCCGTTAATTTACTTTTAATTTTAATACATAACATCTTGACAACAGTCAACGTACCGTGACCGGTCAAATGACCGGTTTCAAAATTCAACTTAAAATTCCATATTCTCTTACGTTTATATAAATGTATATAAGTTACTATTTTCTCCGATTAATCAGTTTTTCAATTTTTATCTTTCCTTTCCTTCCTATTTCCGTAAAGAAACATTCATCACCTAACTCGTTTACCTTTATTTTGTAGAAATTGTATACAAAGTACCATTATGAGATGACTTGATAACTAGCGGAACGGTACAGGGGTACGAGATGTCCTTTTGGTTTACAGTTTCATAGTTTTGATTGCTTACGTATAACCGTATTGACGAAAACTAAATTAACGAAAATACCAGAAAGTAGGAAATAAAACCAACAATAAACTGTGTGCGAAAAATGAAAGAAATGAACCAGCTGTATTCCTCAGTTTAGCCATTAAGGGATCTCCTAGCAGTACATGCCGGTACGTTTAACATCAAGGATCATCGTGGTCCCACGTGCGCAAAACAGGTCCAAAGTTCCTCTCGAAAGCTGGAAAAGAGGAAGCGTGAAAGAAAGATCGGTCCCGTAGGAACGTGGTTATTCCAGGGAAGGGTTCGAATGGGGCCAATTCGAATTCCATGGGCACCGATATCGCACGGCACATTTAATATTTGCTGGAGCAAAGCGGCTGGTAGGAACGACACCTAACGGACCTACCGACGCGCGATTCGCTTCATAGATTCCTTGTAACCGTCGCTGAGACCTAATTCCGGCTTCGCAGTAACGATTCCCGCGGTCCTTTCCTTCGGCTCCCTTATCCGAATGCTTTCGACAGTCGAGCGGAGCTCGGAAAAAGAGGAAGCTGGGCCAAAGGCGATTTGAATTCCGCGAACGTGCCGGGACCGCGTTGTAAAGTTTGCTGTTCGTTCGAATATGGCCGACCGAGAGGGACGTTCCAGGAGGCGTCAGCAACTGTACGTACAGCTCGTTTCAAGGATATCTGGTATGCACCGTGGCCGACGGACATAATGCAGGTTCGGTCCGCACATAATGGCAATAGTTGGCTCCGATCCCAAAGGCCCGTCCCACCTTCCACCGTGTTAGCTCTCTCCTTCGCCCTCCATCTTCTCCATACCGGCGCCCCATTCTGTTCGCCGGCTGAATCTCTGTCTTTCCCTCGGTTCCTCTGTCTGTCTGTCTATCCGTCTTCCTCTGTGTGTGGATGCTGCAGTGACACGACGTCGTCGCGGGGGCTTCTCCCGTCCTCTAACGAGCGGAATCCGAGACTATCGATCTAGTTACGCGAGGATTCTGGCCCGTGGTACTCGACGCACGACACGACACCGGCGGGAACGTAAATCTCTGGCCTCGGTAGCGCACCGCTCGCCTGATTTTCGTCGGGCCTCACTTTTCGCTCGCCCGACCGCCGTTGAACATGATTCGGCACACTTCCAACCGCCGGGATTTCTGTCAACCGTTTTCTCGTTAGCTGTGGGTCCAGCCGGTCATAAGATTCGAGTGGATGAGAGTTGGACATAATGGGTGGACGAAGAATATCGAATGTCTTCATGGTTTCTTTCCTGTTTTGTTGAAATTTTTGCATTGGAGGTGTTGGATATTGTCTCGTGACTGTTTGGTATGTTAAGGGAAATTTAATTTCATCAACTTTTTTAGGTGGAATGTTACTGGTTCTCTAGCAGTTGAATTATTGTTTGTAGAACTATCGGATAGATTAACTGAAGGATTTTTTAAATATTGGACGATCGAGATTGTAGCAGACTTTTGTGTGAAAGAGAGTGAGTAATTATTTCTGTCTGTTAGTTAAGATCAGTAAGAAGAATTTTGGTACTCTGATCTAAAAACTAAGTAGTAGATTTCAACATATTTTTTGCCTTAAGTATCTCACATCTTATACATCTTCGAAATTTTGTTAATGGAATGAATGTAAACGTACCAAATATGAAACCTTATTCATTACATCAAAACAAAAGAAAATTACACATTCCTTCCTTCCGATGCCCAGAATTTATTTATGCGTACACAAGAATTATATTAATACCTTGAGAAACAATATTTATAAAGAAAATGGAGAGAACAATAACCCTTTGCACTCGGAAGTTTTTCATTAGAAATATTTTAACATTTTCTGATGAGATAGAGAGGATATTTTGTGAAACTAACTCGAAGAGAAATCGTACGTACATTGAGGAACAAAGCTATTTTACTTCAATATTTCTCAAATTGATGAATTGTACGAAATATAATATTAAATATCAAATATTATAGTTTTGCTGTATGAAATCATGTGGTGAGTGAGAGACACCACTCGAGTGCAAAGGGTTAAAAAGCAGTAAAAAGCATTTCTGAAAAACGCAGCGCGGGTAATTGCAGTCGCATAGCAGCGGCGAAACAATTTACAAACCTTTGAGAGGCCCGCCGACTAAACGAGAGAGTTAACAGGAACTTGGTAAACTAATAATTTTTATTGTTAGAGGTATCGTTGGTCGGGCAGCGGGGCGAAAATACAAGCGGAGCAGCGTTACAGAAAATTATGAAACTCCCGAGTGAATCACACTACCGCGCCTCCGAAAATAGCATCGAGGCGTATGAATAAAATATCCCGCCACGAAAATTCCTCGGTAAATGTTGTTCAACTTCATTAAGTTATTGTCCTTCCGCCTGCTTTGCTTTCAAAGCGAGTGTTTTACATCATAGCTTTAATGAAAATAAGATTTCTGTTTTTCTTGTAGCAATGGCGGGAGGGAACATTTCAAAGCGGATGTGTAATTGGTTTCAGCATTGTAAACATTAAGTACTACCCTTATCAATACAAGAGAAAATGAACATGTTTGAATATAAATAAAAGAAATTTCATTTTATTTACCTGTCAACAGTTTATTTAACCATTGAAGATTAAACAGTCTGCGAGAAAACATTTCTTTTTCCGTCACAAGTATTATATATTTTCCAAACACAATTTATTCATATCTTTCAATGGTGTTTCTCATCGGGAAAATCTTAAATGAAATTTTTTGCTTCGCCACACACACGGGTTTTATTGGCTGTACTATGGCAAATTGGATCCCCGTGCTGTGTAACAGGTCGAGTAGAACGGCAGCGAAAACCAAGAGGTAATGGTGAAAAATAGAAGGAAAGAACTACTTTTTCAAAGAAAAAGAGTTGTGAAATTTCCGAGCAAAGATTGTTCTCCCCCCCTAATTTTCAGGTAAAAAAATTCACGATTAAAACTTCGTCGGTACATTCGACTGAACCAAGTTTCACAATCACTCGGGTCGAAGTACGCGGAAAGTAAACTGGGAACCGTAGCTTTGTGTTAATAAGAAATCTATCAAAAGTTACATTTACATTTTTTCATGCAACGATACTTCTCCCTTACAATGGACAGGATACGCTGCATAAAATTTCTGCAAAATGTTTTCCTTTAAAACCAAGGGACGACGCGCTTTTCAAAACGCCGCAAATAAGAACGAAAGTAGAGTAGAATTAAATAACTAACAAAGGAAATGAACGCGAGGAGCTTTAGAAAGGTCATTAAGAATATGAAGTATTATGAATTAAATTAGAAGAAATTTTTAAACGGAGTAATCCAAGAAACGCGCAGAAGAATCTACATATACTCGAAAGCCTATTACTGACCACTACAATTGTCATTTACCAGTGCACATTAAAAACCAACAATACCACGCACTAAATACATAAAATGATAATAACAAAATAATGAATAAAATAAAAGAAAATAAAGAAACATATATAAACATTTCAATTTCCAACCATTTCTCACAGCTCCATTAGATACTACCAATCTTTTACGTTACTCTGTACGTGGTCCTCTACGACTTGAAGCAGGATCTAGGTAGCCGCGCGGAACGCATCTCAAACGATTCTCCAGAAATCTCGGAGATACCCAACGGAACGGCACGATCAACGAAACCGAAACTTGGTACGCGTGTGTGCTCGCGCGTATAATAACCACGAAACGGCGGAAAGTTCTCCGGGCGAGATGCCATTAAAGGTACGATCCGTTGCCCCGAAGGAGGTTCGGTGCTCGGGAGTCGAAGTCACCGGAAAGTTGTCGGCGGGTCAGCGTGTTCAGCGTGAAACCGCCGGGGAATTGTGCGAGCACTGTAGCGATTGTTTTTAGAGCAACCAGCGCGCATCCTAACGGATTCTCCGCTGGCGGTTTTATAGAGCGAGTGAGAGAAGAGTCGAGCAAAGTGGACGGAACGGGACGAGACGAGTGGAGACGGGGAGGCGGATAGAAGGAATACCCGTGGGACGAGGAAGGCGGTGGTTGTAGCGAGCAACGCCGGCTACGAGCTTGAAATATCGCGTTCCTAATGCACTCGAGCAAAAACTGGCCGGCCTTGGTGTGCCTTCGGGGATGGCGAACAACCCCTGGCCCGCGTCCCTCTTGGGGAGAGAAAGCGGAGGTCGTCCGCGCAACAATGCTCACCATATATCAGCCCGGCGTAAGCTGTACCCGGGCTATGAATCGCTAACTAACTAAATCAACCGGAACGACTTACGGAAGGCCGCGCCGGGTGGATCCACGGGAATCGAAGTGTCGATCGGCATTCCGGCCCGTTTAAATCTGGACCGCGTCTTCATTTAGAATGCAATCCGGATGCCGCCTAACCCCCTTGCCGCCTCAGCAGCCGATAATTCGCAGATAACGTTTCTAGCGGTTTATCTGCTGAAGGACTACTGGGATTGAATTTTGGATGGAGATGAGAGACTCCGAGTGGTAACATTATAATTTTTTTTTAAAGAAGCTAGGGTTTAATTCGGAGAGGGGGGATTTCCCAGGAGTAGCGACCTTCTGATAATCTAAAAGAGTGAAAAACTTTTAATTATAGTGAAGAAGTAGATGATTGCCAACGTGAGAAAGAAGGGGAGAGAAAAATGTCGAAAAACTTGCAGGGAATGGTAACGTTGCGATGAAGTTATGTGTTTTTCTTGTATTATAGTACCTTGCGAGTTTGTACAGAGTGCAGGTAGTGAAAGGATAGGATGAGTGTTGGATGGAAATGAACCTGTGATGAAGTGTACGAAATTAGATAACTTGTGATTAGAGTATTGCTTGGTTTGGTGGATAGCGTGTATTAATTTGCTTCTACGTCGGAGTATTCTCTTAATTGCAATTTACTAATTTCAGTTATAAAATTCTTCTCTTGTCTTACTCTGAGCAGCGATAAATATTATGAATGTTACTTGTGCACGTCTTAGTTTCTAAAACTCTAGCCTCTGAACTCTTCAGACTCCAAAGACTTGTTTCCACTGGTGCTTCGGTGCATCCCTCGTAAGTCGAATTCGCATGCGAAATCCCCTGTATCGACAACTTCCGATGCACTGTTAAAACCGGATGTACATTTGTAGCTTCGCAGAGGGAGAAACGCTGAATTGTCCATTAATGTTTAACACCGGAAGATAAACGAAAGAAATTCCATATGTAGTATCGACTCTTCTTCAATGGCTGACTGTCTCCGCTTCCGTTCTCCCAGAGGGTGGTTTTCCGCGCACCACGCCCGTGAACTCTATTCCCGCAGAGCCACGATATACTCACAGTATATTATTTCTCTACGTGGCTGTCCACTCGACTGTAAATCTCTTTACATATTTTTTCGCGACCCCGAACTACAGTACGATCAAGAAAACAAGTTGTTTCCTTTTATTTGTTACTACCTTTATTCGTTCGTTTTTTCCTGTTCGAATGAAAAGGCTTTTAAAGAACTTCAAGCGAAATATTCGACTAACTAAACAATTTCACCGAATTGACAGGCTGAAAGGAATTTCGTGTTCCACGTGGACTCCGGCTACACGGTCGTTTTACAGAGTTTTTCGACCAAATATAAACGGAATGCGCGTTTGATTCCCCCGTCCTCTTTTAGCCGGGAATTTTTATCGCGTACTTTTTTCCGTACGGCGATATTAACGTAACGACGCGGATATGAAATGCCCGGCGCTGGCTGACTTTAAAATCAAACCGCGCGCGGGGTTTGCGTGCCGCGCTACCTGGGACTACGGGTTTTGCGGCCAAGCCGCGATCTCTACATCCTCACGGAACCGAAATCGGATTTCCGTTTCGACGGATGCTCGGCATTAAGTCAAAGCCGATTATGATAACTCGTCCGCGATACATCCGCGAGTCGTAAGGGGCAGCGCAACATCGCCACGGTACTAATTGTTTCTCGCGGACGATGTTCGACCTGCATCACTCGTTCTGTAACACCATCCGCGAGCTTTAAAGACGCATTATCATACAATACCTATGTAATTAAACAATTGCTCGACCATTTGTTTAGAAACTTATTATTTTGTAATTAGTTCTTCGTATAAATGTGTAGTATACAGTTTCAGGAAGTCTGCGTAGCTGTTGTTACTAAAAGATTTTCTTGGAATTAGAAAATTTCTGCAAAGATTAAACTTAGGTCAAATAAAAATCACGACAGTGAGATCGTTTTAGATTACTATGTTCGTCTAAGGTATGTGATTTTTCTAAAAATTACTGACAATGTCAATCATGGATACAAACAAACGTAATAAGGTGGACGCGATTTCGCGAGTATCGCGTATAGTGGCGGAATAGTGTGAACGTGAGAGTGTAAGAGACAAAGAGGAGAAAGAGAGAGTAAACGAAAATAATTGTATATAAAGTGTAAAAGGACGAGTGAACCTTTTTGCGTTTCATGGAGTAGTTAATAGCGACTGGCGATTTAAAAATGCACTAGTGGGATCTTGTTAATTATATTCGTTTCAATCATTTAAACTATACTATTACTTAGTTAAACCTCTTCCTGATCTTATAATATTGATAGCGAAGTAATAGTACCTCATTTCGGGTGAGAATTATTGAGTAATTTTAGTATTCACTGGCTTCTACTCTAATTTCCCGTGATTCTAGATTAAAGTGCAATTTATTACGATTACATGAATATATATTGCATAACGATGTGCAAGCGTTGCACAATGTTGCACGGCTAAGTGCGAGCTGTAGATGGAAACTACCGAGTCCTTACTAATCGACAACAGTCAGATCCTGAATATCTCTGGCTAGTGCATCGGAAATTGCCACGAATTAATATTCCGACTGAAGATGACGCGGTATCCTGATACTTGAACAGATTCGATAATACTCCATTGTAGCTACGAAGATTCGCATCGGCTCCTCGGAAGTCCTCTGCTTTCCTTGATCAAAATGTTGACCAGATAAAAGGGGCCTGGAATAATGCGCGGCTGATGCTAAGTTTTGTGCAGATAATCAACACTACACTGGGCCGAACGCTCGAGCATTAATTGCTGCGACTCGGATTCTGTGTCTTGTCTGATCTGTCAGACGACAATAGATCGTTCCAGTCGTACATCACGTTATCCGCCTGCATTCTGTATCTTGTTATCTCCGAGACAGTGATCAATGACTCGAGAACGGAAGACACGGTTTTGTAAGATCGCATTTCACTTGATTTGCTTACAATGTTACATTTCGCGTTCCGAAGACTTTTCCACGACACGATTTGTCTTCAAATCGATTGAAATTTTTGCGATGACATCTGAAAATCTTTAAGCTTTTCAAGCTTCTTTAGCGAAAAATGAAACTTCTTGTAGTTCACTGGATAGTGATGTTCTTTCATTGATTATCATGTTACATTACTAGGAAAGTTTCTTTATAATCTCGAAAAACTTGGATTTTCATTTGCAACACCTGTTTATTAAACTTATTCAAATATCTGAAATATTAATCATCGTATCATTAAAAATAAGAAAGGAATTTAGTTGATCTGTTTCAGCTAAAGTACCCTGAACATTTATATATAGCTATAAAGATTAATTCAGCACTTCTTCAGACAAATTCACCGTTTATTTATCATATAAATCATACATCCTTTAACACTAGATAACTAAACACTAAACTCGGGGCTACAGGTTAAAGACACGTATATTTTTATATTTCTTCTATGTACTCCGATAAAAGTACCACAATTTAAGAGATACATTATTAGATGCTAATTATAAAATAGGAAAACGTTCAAAATTAATGTTTAAAGTATTTACAGATATTAAATGTGGATTCCCGAATTAGAATTCGCAAAGGTGCCGAAAGTCGGTAGACTATTTAAACGAATGTTCAGTTATGAAAGGTTAGTTTTCAAAGCTAATTATTCCTGACAATTTTATCCCAATTCAAAGATTGATTGCACAGTCCCAAAATTACGAATTAAACGTTTCACCTCAAAAGGAATATATAATTCGATAACTGAAAAGCCATCGAATTAATTTCCCTCGTTTCTATCGTCTCATATATTTGCAACACAATATATCACTCAAACAAGAGCACAATGTATAGTGCGCAATCGCTAAAAGTACTCGGGACAACATAATCCCATTCATATCCCTCAACCGGTTAACTCTTCTACGAGTAATTTCGCAACGAATCAACCGTCAAGAAATTATTTCAAGGATCTCCTGAAACATTCCGCCCGCATTATCCTGTAGATTCCCCTCGATGTCTCTCTTTCATCGGTTTAAAACGCGGAATAATCCCGTTCAATTTAGTTCACCTTACGGTAAGCGCAATATGATCCCTATGGGTAAATGCCCAATCGCATTTGTTAAGAAACAAAGAATGAATGAATTTAAAAGACAGAAAGAACGCTTATGCGCCTAGTTTGCTTTACCTAAATCGACTCGATTCGACGCAGAAACACCAATAATTCCAACACTTGACCGAATCCACTATATCATTACGCACAGAGTGATACCGTCGCTCGACGCAGGCTTTGCGCGCACTGGTTCACTTTGGCGGCGCATTAATCACTCAACGTCCACGCGGGATCGCGCCACGAGTTTCGGAACGTCGCGCGATTCTCTAACGAGGAAAATAATCTACTCGCAGGACGGATCCCCGTGTAGTTATTCATATTATGCCGTTATAATCTCTTCGAGCAGTTTAGTAGTGGACTATAGCGTTCAACGATACGGGGCAGTAAAGGTAAACAAAAACTATGCGCCGTCTAGCTTAAATGTTACTGAGATTAGCCTGGTGAGAATGAGACACGAGTTTCGTGCTTTGAAAACTGCAGCCACGACTTAACCCCTAAGAGCTCAGATTTGTAGCGATTCAGCCTAAAATTGTAAACGCTAAGGTTTTCAACGCTCGAGTCATTATGAGCGAAGACTCGTCTGTCGTTAATACAGTTAATACTGTAAGGTGTTAATGTAACAATATTGAAGGTTCTTTACACTCAAATTTCCTTCCCAAGCTTCAAGGTTGAGTCATCAAGCTTCGAAGGCTCAGCCTTTAAAGTTCTGTTTTGGAGCTTCGAAGACTCGAGCTTGACAGAACTTTAAGCTTTTAAGACTCAGTCTTTAAGGTCACACCACTAACAAAGATAATCATATGTACCGGATAATGCCATGCTCGTGAATGTTTCGTTTTGAATACTTTAGACTTGCTCGTTGAACAGACTCCAACGTTAAATGCACACAAGCGATTTCCAGCATATCTCATCTACAATTATTTAGGAAGCTAGACACATAAACTTCTCTTATCCTTCTCCTAAAACAGAACTTCGTTTCTTCGTTAGCTCAAAACAATCGTCACTGCGACATGTCCTAAATCTCTCGCTTGCGTTTAGCCCAAGATTCCCGGTTTGACTGGTGCACAGCCGCGTGGCGATTCGCGAACACGCGTCGGCAATCGCGCTTGCTTACGCCGCGCGATCCAACGATCCCTCCCCTGTATTATACATATTTATAACAAGCGAAGGGATATAGAGCGAACGGGATGAAGAGACAGCGGAGGTGGCAACGCGGAGCCAATTAAAGTGCAAATGTATGGAGATGTGGATGGAATTCCAAGTAGCACAGTGACCGGGAAACCGTCATAAAACCGAATACCCCGGGCCCGAACTAATCGACACCAGCGCGCCGGCACACCGCACTAGAAGATGGGAGAATAGGGATGAAGGAGAGGCGAAAAAAAAGCGGGACTCGAGGAGAGAGCGGGGGCACGGGACAGTTGATAGATTCGAGCTGCCGTTGCGGATCCCGTGCAACGCGCGAGATGAGAATTCTGTGTCGGTCGGTCGGGGGACAGGGCGGGGAGGAGGGGATATATTTAGGTCTGGGTAGGGCTCTCACTGGAGCGAGAGAATTGCCGACTGATTTTCCCGGGGATGTGGGATAGTCCGTTGAAGCGAACAGTGGCCTAGAGAAACAAATTTTCCGCGGCGGTGGAAATTGTTGCCGTTCGAGCGTCGGATTAAAATCCGTAAAACCGGTGGCGATGGTGTTCTGGGCCCGGGCGAGAAATAAAGATCCGGAACGGAGGTGGTTGTCCGGGGGGTTAGGGCGTAGTTAGCCGTGAGGATGAACGTAGTCTCCTTCGGCTGGTTCTTCGGAGTATCGCGTTGCTCGGAGAATATACCCGGTTTTAGAGTTCCCCGTACAAGATTAATCGCGAGAAATGAGAGCATGTAAATGGCTTTATTAGAATCCGAAAGCGGGGGAAAGTGCTCGCGACGATGTGTTGTTCGAGGGAGCGAATGGTGTGATGTGAATAACTTTTTTCTTGTTGCTACCGAAGTAGCTGGAAGATCATTCTTGCTTTTTTCCGAGTAGCGCGTTTGACGAGAGTCATTTCACCCGAGAGATATTTCACCTGTGAATTCTAAAGAGTAAATACGGCGCGGAATAAATACAACTTTGTGACGTTTCCTGTTGTTCCGCGATCAAAACTTTTCACGGGTCGAATACGGCAGAGCAATTAAAGTTGATTTCGAAACGCCCGTGTTAGGGAAAATGGTTTAGCGCGACCTCGCTGGTATCGCGATTGGTTGAAAGATGACGGGCCGCGAGGTCGCGCATATAATGGAATTTCAAAACAGGATCCATTCTTCAATTACGCTAGAAAATAGTCACCAAAAATTGGTGGCGGCTCGGTTAAAATCGCCCGCCGAAATAGCCCTGGCCGAGGCCGGAGCGAGCGCGAGAACAAACAGCGAGATGAAATCGCGACAAATTGAATCATCATCGATGTCACGGAAACGCGTAAACAGTCCGATCAAAGTTGCTGTGGCGGTTGATGAATTGATAACGGAGTCGCGCTCGGAAAAAATGCCCGGATTTTCGGGCGCCGGCGAGCGGAACGGTAGCGAAAAAAAGCTGAACTGTTGGGCGCTCGTGTATCAGCGGGCAGTCCAATAAATTTCGCCGGGTCGTTGAAGTTTGTATTTTGTACAAATTTCACGGAAACGCGGCCCTAACTTCCGTTTCGAAATTCGCCGATCGATCGGCGGATCGGACGTTCGTTCGTTCGTTGATCGGTCCTTCTATCGCGTGAAATATCGTCGTGAGGACAGAAAGACCGTTGGAACGCTTGGCTGTGATTTTTCCAGAAAAATACCGATGCCTCGTTGTCCCCCAACGATTTATCGTCGTCCTAAAGTTTCGTTCACGGGAGAGGCATCGCGGAGAATCAGATTATTCGTCCGATCGGCGGTGCGAGGCTCGCTCGGTCGTTCATCGAGGCGATCGTCAGGGGCCAACAGCTTTCGTGGACAAGCGAGCCGATAGGCGGGCACCGATACCTGTCGCTTTCCATCTAATATCGGCGATAATGAACGGCCTGCGAAAATCGAGCTCCCTTTCAACGAAACGACGTGTCCGCTGGTTCCGTCTATTACCATGGTAATGCGCGTGGCTTTCGTCGACGTTGAGAGCAGCTGCGCGAAAGAGCCGGACCGGCGCACACCGCGTTTAAACGAAAATTATTAGACACTTCCGTAGGGTTGACCGCACCCGGGGACCGGACTGTATTGGCTGCCATTACGTACCGACCGGGCCGCCACTGTCGGATCGGAATATCACGATCTACCGGGAAGGCAGCTAACTGAAATTGACCGGCGTCCGGTTCATTAGAATTTAACGTCGACCAAAGTGAACGCTAAGTGGATCTTTTCGTTGTCCTCCGTCCTCCTACGTCCTCGCCTGTCCGTTCATTTTCCCTGCTAATTTGCGTTAAAAGTTTTATCCTGTTTCCGCTGATCCCGCGTACTTTGCCTTTCTTCAGGAGAACCTTGACGGATGAAACGAGCCGTTCCGCTTGGGGCGGGTTTGTTGGACGATCGACATTTTGCACGCATGAGATCTCTAACATATCCATCTTGGAGGTAATACATCATTTTCTGCCGTAAACTACGTTATAAAATCTGCAATAACATATTTCTATATTTCTTTGTTGCTCCAAGTATATCGCAAATGTAAAACATCGAATTTGAAGCCCACAGAGTACTTCATAACCAGAATATACAAATTAGCCGAGCGTCTTATCAATCCTCCCCCGAATCTCGTATACTTCCATACTGAGAATCCGTGTCATTAAATATTGATAAATCCTGAACGAAAAACAATAAGCTTCAGCGGTATCGCGATTGAATTGGAAATCACGCGTAAACCAGCAGCGTCTATAAAACAAACGACGTTGAGCAATAAATCCGTGTCACAAGGATGAATGGGAAGTACCGTGGAGGAATGGCACTTCCATAAGCTTCGGTGCATAAAAGCACGCGTCCCCATTGTACGATCCACGGCTCTCGCGGCGCGGGTTACAGTAACCGCGCCGCGGGGGCGCGAGCGCGGCTTAGTGGTCCCAAGTTGAGCAGGAACGGCACGGTGATTCGAGCGAAGGGAGGACTCTGCAGCAACAAAACGGCGGTAAGACTCGCTGAGCTTTAAATTCCTTCTGTCTACGATTTCATTCCTTCCGTCGGGCGGATAGACCATCCGCGTCCAAGTGATCGAGTTTACCTGTTCACCTCACCGTTCACGCGAGGTCGTTCCTCTTTCCCCATAAAAACGATACCGCCCTTGATATGCGACTTCGTCCAAGTCCCGCAGCCAGCTACTCAACCCTCTTCCCAGCGACGTTAAACAAACCCCCGTAATCGAGACCGAATCGATGGATTAAGAATCCAATTGGAAATGTCCGCCCACCTCCTGTCCTACCCCCTCGGTCCCTTTCTCCATCTCGCTCGTTCTCTCCATGCCCCGTGAAATCCCTTGAAATCCGAGCCCCACCAGTGGCGTTCCCCTTAACCACCTTCCCAGCGCATTCACGGCCCTAAAGCGTTCGCCTACACGGACATTTTTCTGAAATACATTTCCAGAGGCAGCCCCAATGGTGTCGGTGGCAGCGGTGGCGGCGGCGGTACCGACGGCGGCGGCGGCGGCGGTAGTGGCGGCACCGGCAATAAAGTTTGCTTTATTTTTACTACCCCTCTGGCCAAGTCCCGCCCCGTATTTCCTCGGGATATTGACATATCGGGGGTGCCGGGGCTTCTCCTCTTAACGCCCTTTTTACACTGGCACGGAATTTATGTCTTCTTCCTACGCGTCCTTTTCTACGACGATCCCAGCCCCGACCGCACTCCCTCTCTCTCTTTCTATCTCTCTCTCTCTCTCCCTGCTCTTTTTCCCCCGTTTCGCTCCGATCTACATCTCCCACGTTCTTTCTCCTTACTTTTCCTTTTTCTCTTTCGGCAACGCGTTCACCATTCGCGCCCCTTTCTACCGATATTTTTATCTAACTCCGCGCAAGCCGCCTCTCCCCTCGCCGCGTGTCCTCCGACGGTTCTCCAAGCCCTGGCGTAGGAAAAGAAGAAGACGACAATCAATCACGCGCGCGTATCTCCACGTTTGTAGAATCAATCGGAAATCTCTATTAGGCGTCGGCTCGGCCGAGGACTCTCGCCTTTTTTCCTTACACTACCGCGCTCCGTTACCGACCACTCGATCGATCCGCAGCCCCGATAACGCCACCCATTGTTGCTGTCGCAATTTGTTCGCGGCGGTTCACCCGCTCCGGGGCAAGCCGGGGAATTGTTGGCGGCGGTGGATCGTTTGCGGAGCCTCGTGCGTGCGGCATGTTATAGGCGATTCCGTTGGAATCAATTAAATGTGTAGTGTTCGTAATAACGAGATCCTTGTTGTTTTATGAAATTGATGTTATTATTCTTATCTTTGATATTTCGTGGTGGATGCTAAAATGTGTTCTTCCATTCAGATCTTGAAACAAACGCTTTCGAATAAAGTTCATTATTATTATAACACAACATGTTTATATTAATTAGTAATAAATTAATATATTAATTAATATCAAGCATTAATCCTGTGTACAAATGAATTATTTAATTACTCGAATAACCAGAGATTGATATGCAGTGTTCCTTTTGTATTGTTTAAGACTTCGAATACACAATTCAGATTTTTATAGAAAGAGTTTCCAAAGTTTAATAAATCGCCTGTAAGCGGTCGATACACTGAATAAGTTAAATATTCTGCCAATATTTCCACGTCGATATTTCTATCTGGCAGCACGCGTGTGTTCGTTCAGCACGAAAAATGGACAGAGGAATACCGGTATATTGCAAGAAGCATTACCGGATACCCAAACAAAACGACAGTTTATTAATTGTCGGCTTTGCGAAGCGCTTTAGCCGCATAGTCGATGCGCGCAATGAAGGATCCGCGGTACATCCGAAAGAAAAACGGCAGCGTTTCGCCGACGAGCGAGCAAAAACAATGAGCAATCGGTCGTCCGGGGGTTATATCCCGCCTACGGTTCCGTTTTTCAGTGCATTTCTATTTATCGGTACCCTGGGACGCGTTGGTATAAGAGAGACGTGGGGAAAAACAGACAACGAAGCTGCGTGAACAACGACACAGAACGGAGGAAAGGGATAAAAGAAGAAACGGTATCACTGCGGTCGAAATGTTGACCCCTTGCCTTGTAATATCGTGTCAAACTCACGATAAAAATGTCTAACAAAGGTTCATGCGAATTTCAATTTTATAGAATATAATTAGGAAAATATAATTGAAATAAGAAATCACTTCCCCTAGTAAATAATATAAAAGGCAACATAATTCACAGATTTCGTATATTTCTTCGCGTTATGTGCATTCTGTGCAATTTTTCACTCCCAAATCCATAAATGCATAAATATCCACAGTCTAGTCGTTATCTTCATTCGCACTGAAATGAAGTGTTATTTTTCTATTATCAATTGTTAGTCATAGAAATAAATTCCGATAAACGCGGAATTTCTTTTGTCCGAATAAATTATTAACGATAAAATTGTTTTAACGAGGCCAGTCGCGAAAGGAATCATAGGACAAGGAGTTAAACGAGAAATAGGTTGTGGAGAAAAGCCACGCGCGACAAAGGGCCACCAATAGGCCGGAATCGTTTGAATGGCAATTCCAATCGGTCCCAAATATGCGGAAAACGCGATACACCGGTGCAGCTCTATTACTTGTCCTACCCGGGGTACACGAAGAATTGCGTTTTCTAACCGGCTTAGCATCGTTCCGCACACTCGATCGTGGACGCCGAACACTACTGTAAACTAAATAGATTCGCTTGTCATTGGATTCTCTCTTTGTACGACTGTCGCGTTCCGCAATGAATCGACAAAGAATTTAATCCGATCCGTCCAGTCGAGGCTATACCCCGAGGCTTTTGTTTGAATGCATGGCGTGATATTTGCTGATGCTCCTAATAATAAGGCTGGAATGAAAGCGCTGCGCCGTACGTTTAATTCCAAAAATGAATTATATTTAATTAGACGCGTTCGGTCGAATGAGACTGCTCGCTCCAATTTAGTTTTAATGAGACGGGTGGGACATTATTTAGCAGTGCGCGCGCGACGCTGTTAATTGTAATCCGTAGTGATGTAGTTCCCTTTACAGTTTATTTAAGAGATTCGACTTAATCAGACGTGGATATTCCTCATGCATTGGTAATTTTATATTGACCCTTTATTTGAATAAAGTAAAGAATAAAAGAAATTTAATAGAATTATATGAAATACTCTGTATAATTAGAAAATTATAAAACTCAATTGAAAACAGTATATGATCGCTAAAAATAGGTAAAAATCGGTAATAACAGCTTGCCTTCGGAAAATTGAGTTTCTTATCATTTTGAAAGAAATGAAATAAATTTAGCGCTTAATTTGACAAGTGAAACTAATCCATGATTGATTAAATGAGAGGAGTAGATCTGTATTTAATCCGGTAAGTAGAACAAAATTGTCACGCGGAGCAAATCTATATTTACCAAATTGAATAAACCGAATCAGTCGATATTAAAGTAAATTTCCTCCTTGGTTGACCTTTTATTAAATAAGGACAAAGAGCGTCATACTTGGACGAAGAAATTGAATTGCGATTGTCTAGTAATAGACACGGATAGTAGGTGTACACTTTGTTACAAAAAAGTGTTACCTTACTTCGAGTGCAGAGAATGCCCCACATTTTTCCATGCGCCTAGCCTCGGTTCCCTTATGCAACACTTGCATCGAGTATTCTGTCCCGTAATGACCCGCTTTGGGCACGGCTGTTTAAACTCATTTTCTAACCGTTCCGTGTTTCGTTCCAGGTCAAGTAGATCTTTGGACACAAACGACGAAAGGCTGCGCCTGCAGTTTTAATTCATCCAGCAACGAATGCGCGTGCTGCGTCCCATCCGGAGGATGCAGCTGTGGCGCAGCGTCGCCGGACAGATGCGCTCAGTGCGGACTGGAGAAACACTGCGGCAACAGTAAGCATTACCATTACCTTTCATCATCATTCGTCTTAATATTCGCCGTGTCAAATTAAAGAGGGCCGCGTACACTTCCGCGTGGACGGTGTTAATTACGAACATCCATGCAATCATTCCAATATAATATCTCGCAATTTCTCTTTATTAGAGAGATATAATCTTTTCAACTTGAAGTATCTCATAACGGATTTAGAATAATCTAATTCATAACTCGATAGACATTACTTTCCCTTTAAAACAATAACGATTTGAACATAGAAATTTCTTTGAAGAAGAAATATGAATCGCGATGATTGATATTAAAAACTTTTATTCTTTATTATAGTAGTGCATTTAAAAACAGTACTCTCTAATTAAAAATAGAACTACCGAGTATTTAATACGATTAATATGTAATCCCTATAAAAATTGTAACAGTAGATTATTTTCAGTTTCTTCAGACATTTATTATAGTATTCAAATGAAATTACTTATTTTCAAGATCATTTCAAACATTGAATGCTTTTAGAATATCAATAATTGCTAAACAGATTGAAACTAGTCATATTGACTGATGCGGTACTTCTAGTGTTAATAATAAAACTTGGATGTTCATATTATGAGAAATGTAGTTACAGATGAACTTTACTATCTTCTTTGCAATTGCATTAATACAAATATCACCGATTTCAAAATACATATACCCACATCCCATCGCTACATTTCCTCGTTGATCAATCCTAACCTGTAACAAGAGGAAGATTCTCGGATTCGATTCCTGATTCGATTCTTTCCCCCCACACATCTCCTCATGTCTTTTCCCAGCACCTAGAGCTACAACTTCCAGTTAGTCTTTTCAATGTCAAACTCGTTAGCGATCCGACTAGCAGTTAGAGGGCACCATTCCCGTTTACCTCCCGCCCGCCCAGCCAATCGTCTAATTCGAGTATTTACTTCCATCCAACGCGGAACGTAATTACGTCACTCCGAAAAGGCAACCACTATCCCTTTGAATTCGTGTCGTCATTAGAAACAAGATTTGCCCCATTAAGCCGCCATATCCTATCTATTCTACCCTTCTTACGCCACACCTGCCCTGTCTGTGTTAGTCGCGTTCCGCGAACAAGTAGAAATTAGAGCTTCTTTGGAAGCGAATGGCTGAGCAATTCCCCAGAGAACCTGCTCAGGTAGCCTGAAAACAGACCAAGAAAAAGAGCTCTGGGGGAGAGCGAAGAAATCTTTCATAGTGGAGGGGATGAATAATTTCCGAAGTTACTCTGGCAACGCTTATGAAACCGTTCGCGAAAGCAGAGAATTTTCTTTCGGATGTTTACAGATGACACCTCTGGCTACTGGGGATAACATATAAATCCCGTCGCCGAAATTGCTACCCTCTTCTTTCCCCATAACTGATTACGACACGCCCGTTCCTTCAACCAGTCATTCGTCTACCCCTCCTGTTCGTTAATTACAGCCGACATTATTGCCCTTTCGTTTCATCAATCAAACCGTTCTTTCTCTATGCTTCTTACACGCGTGGATAAAAAGCCTACTGGTCGCTTAATTATGGTTGCCACATTAATAGCGGGTCAGTTTTGTGTTCATATTAGGCGCGGCTGATTTGATTTCTTAAGCTTGCCATTATTATTTGGTTTGTCTGTTTATTGTAGTCGAACTGAATATGTTGAGAGAAAAGAATATTTTTTAATTTGAAGCCTTGTTCTTGAGAAACTGGAGTCTGAACATTTATAAATTGTGCTAATTCTGTGATGAGTAGTAATTATTAAATATTCTTTCTTTTTGGGACATAAGAAGTTACCAGAAATTAAGAATTGAAAAATAATCGCGTTATAAACTCTTTCAACGATTGAAATGACTCTAATCTTACCTGCCTTAAAAGTGAACGCGGTTGTTTATTACTTGCTGTTTCTACTTGTTACAAGTAGAACGTACAAACGCAAGAGTATTAAACCAATCTGCAATGTTCAGTCTTTTAAATACCAAGTCTTATAAAACCCGTTCTATAATATTTTCACATTACAGAAACGTCCAATATAAAAACATTCTCATAAACCAATATGTTACACCTATAGAAAAATATCGATTAACTCCAAACCTAAGAAATCAGCGAAATAATAAAACCACATGAAGATTCGTGTTAGAATTTGTATTACTGTATTAAATCAAACCAATTCGTATAAAAAGAGGAAAAAATGATATCGAATAAAAGCCTCCTGAGAAAAGTTTTTGTAAATACAGAATTGATTTTATAAGTAAATTGTCTTTATTATTTTCAGCTTACATTTCCGTGTACACTTGCGAGAACCATGCACGGTCATGGTAGGAACGAATGGTTTGCGGTATGTACGTTCACCGATCGCCCGTTTATCTGTTCCAGTGTGCAATATAACGCTGGACAGCAAGCAGTTATTCAGCAAATCGGATCGCGGTTTCGGACAAATAAAGTCGCCGTCTCTTGAAGGACCCTCGAGGTGTATGTACAGATTCGTGCCGGACACTGGCCAGCGAGTCGAGATACAAATCTATCGACTGATCTCCATCGGACAACACAACGGCATCGCGTAAGTGGCTTTTGCATTTTGCTACGCGCTACTACTCTACCTGTGCTGCCCCGCCCTCTGTGACGGTACTGCTCAAAGTACTTTGAGGATAGTTCGCGTAGACGTTACTCGGTTCACCGATGAACTTGATTACTTTATGGTTCTTGATCATTGAACGGCAGAATTTGCGTACTCGCCAGGCACAGTAGCGGACAGACGATGATATGTGAGATATCGGCAAATCAATGACTCTACTACAATGGTTTCTCGATACGTTTTAACAATATCGATGTTAACCCCTTGCCGTACTTAAACAAACTTGACTCGTGATAAAAATTTTGGACGAAACATAAATATCACGAGTCTGACTCGAGGTGGCAACACGAGTGAGATATCGGTCGCTGTAATTATGGGACGGATTTTGCCCTGTTAAATGTTATGCCAAGGGGTTAACATACAATGCAAACGAATGTAAAAGGACAAAGTTGATACACCGCAATTTACTTGCTAATTTCAGCGAGAATTTATAACATTGTAATTACACGAATGGCTGGTTCACAATATACCGGAAGGTAGTTCGATTACACGCAAAGCAGCAAACAAGGAAATGTATTATTCGACACTGTCGTGTTTATCAACAAATTTGGTCACGAGAATTTGTCTTTAATTTGTTAAAGTATGCTACAATAACATTTCCTTTATTTTTGTTTAAGAACTCAATAGCCAGTGCTCAAATAAGCATCAGTGAAACCGTAAAATCGAATCGAATCTATCAATTGTCAGATTATTCGAACAGGTGAATGAAATTGTTCAAAAACGAATTATGGGAAACATGAAAACATTACCGGTTCTGTATTTCTTGAATATAATTCTCAAACTTCGACATCTACAATCGGTCACGCGTAACGCGTTTGCATAAAATCGCGCCACGTTGCGTGTGTTTCAACGGTAAAAGAATCGAGCGTTTTCGCATTTAGTTAATTAATTGAAACGGTGAATATGGGGAAGAATATTATCGGCGGACAGTGTTATAACAATATTTGCCGGACGCGGACGCACCGATAATTTGTACCGTTAATGTAAAACTGTATTGACCGCGTTGGTCCCTGCGTGTATCGCCGCTAAAACAGATCCACATTGATTGGCCACCGGCCCGGTATTAATCAGAAGTGTTTTTAATCACCTCAGGCAGACATATCGGCTCCTACTATTTTGTTTCATACTTTTAATTGAATTAGCTTGTCGCGCCGAAACGTATTCCGTCGGCCTGAAAATTGTTATTACAATAAATTTCTGCGCCGCGGTGTTCGTGCTGCGGTGCATTTTTCATACGCGGAACAATACATTTCGTTTGTCACTTCAAACGGAAATCACAGGGGAAAAACAACACTTGACGTCAAGCTGTTGAAACATCGTCATTCGTAGGGGTTCAATTTTGTTTAACGAGCTAACGAAAGAGCGAAATTGATTGCCAAATGCTCGCTACGAAACTATTAATCTTTTAATAAAGTGTTAACATTTGTTATTCCATTAATCGTGATTTTTACACAGTTATTGTCAGGTAACGTCCGCAATGAAAACGGGAATACAGTAGAACACCTAATAATTCTAAAATAAAATACTAATAAATGCAGTGTATATGCAATATATTAAATATAGCATTCCAAACTTGAAAAATCTGTCTCAAATATTTGAAAATCATCATCATTACTTAAAAAAGAAACAGTCTCAACTTGACATTATTAATTTAAGTTTATTCTGACTATTAAATATCCACAAAAAAATATCTATATTTATCGATACTACTTGAGCTAAAAAATAACAGTACTCATATTTAATCAATCTAGTTTAAAATCTCCATCCCAAATTTACCTCAACAATACATCAATATGATCTACAAAATTATTTAGTTCACACGTAAACTACTTAATAATGAAATCAACACGTACACAAATTATAATAAACACATCAGTAATAAAACATTTAGGCAAGTTGGGACCTGTAAAGGAGATAAAATTATTATTACGGTCTGCAAAAGACAACCCCAACATGACATGGCACGCATTACACAGCACAAATACACTTGGAACCGCATATTGTCCCTTTATGTCCGATCATGGGCAAGGTTTACCGCGCGTGTCCCCGGTTTGCACACTCGAAAGTGAAGTTAAACGGTGGCTTATAGGAGTCGGCATGATTGGAGATCGCTTATGTCGATGGCCGTTTCAATTTGTCATACTTCCGCCCTTTACCGGTCCACCACCACCACCATCGCACTTAAGTCCCTCTTCAACGTGTGCGACGCGATGGGATGGGACGCGGTGCGGCGCGGAACGGTCTTCGAAAGAAAAATTACTGTTTCTAGAAGCGTCTCTCTCCCCACCACGTTCCGTCTTTTCTACGCTCGGACGTAGTAGTAGCGAACGAAGTTCACAGCGACCGGGAATGGCCTTCGACAAGCCTCACGAAAGTTCTTACAATTTTTCGACAAAACCCACCTCCCCGGTTCACCATTCTTGGACCTTTTCTCGTCTCGCGCAACCTATAAGTAGAGCTTAGAAACGCGAACGCGCGAAGCGTCCCAGGCACGGTTACTTTAGCACTTTCCCTTCATCACATTTGGACAGGGCGCGCACGATAATGTGCTTCAAATGCATTTACGGTGTTCAATTACTTCCTTCGTTTCCTTCTCTTCCTATTTCCATCGCGAATGGAGAGATTTTGGGTAAACGGAATTTAAAAGAGATGTGGAGAGTTAAGGAAGTGTTCGTGGAAATGCTGATGGGTGTTTGAACGATTGAAGGAATTGGAAATGATGAGAGTATGATGGTATTTGGATCATTGGGATGTTTGAAAATATGTCTGGAGTAGTCATTATTGTTGTTGTTATAACTCTCGTATAAATGAAGTAGGTAATTGGGAATTAGTTCGCCTGTTATCGGTTCTTGAATTCTGTTAAACATAGTTATTAAGAAAATTAGTTTTCAATTTAAAAAGTATGACATGAAAAATTGAAAATCGAAGTTGGTCATGTTTTCCTGTGGACGGTTCGTGTTGTAAATATGAATTCTCGTCGCTTTACATCGCGGGTCATCATACTCACAAATTGGAGTGGTTCGATGATTCAGATGGTGTTTAAATAACAATTCAATATACGTCGATGGTAAAAAATGACCAAAAACAATATGAAAGCAAAATTGAACGCAAACATGGAAATGCCAGAAATGTGCGATGTAGCTTAACAGAATTTTCGTACGTTGACGAACCATTTCATTTTTTCCAAACATTTAACTGAAAAATAGCATAACCATCCTACAACTCGAAAAACAATACAAAATAGCTGGAGGATACAATAAATTGATCTTGTATGTTTCATGAAATTTTCAATTAATTTTATTGCGAGCTGTTTCCGCAACAAGATGAATATAAATTAAAATAAGTATAATAGATAACGTAGAAATCACAGTTTTCTGACTTCATCTCAGAAATGTTCGATTTTATTTGAGAAATGCAAACTGTTCAGTAACTGGCGACCCAACAAAAAACGACACGGGTCTAATAAACTCTCTAATAAACCTCGAAGATCTCGTTTTCGATCAAATTAAAAACGAACATCCGCATATTCAGAAATAAAGATAATTATTTATCACATTTATTCCAACATAATCTCATTTCTCTCTCGCGTTCCCACTTTTCCGTGGAATATTCCGACATTTCCCCGTTTCTGTTTCACTAATTGTTTCCGCATCGCGACGAGAATTGTGCGCTAGCGGCAGTCTTTGCAACAAACTTCGCTGTTTATATTTCGTCTAACCCGCGCGACGCGAAATCGTTCGCACGGGCGAGGCGTTTTCCGCGCGACGGGACAAATAAACGTTCCGGTTTTTTACGTCGCACTCGCTTGGTCACGAAATTTCAAGCTGCGAAAACACGATACGTGCCACAAGACACAGGGAGACGGCTCGCGGCGGAAACGAACGCACCGCGGCGAAAGTAAAAATAATCGTCCGCGCAAGCTACAATAATTTCATATGAATCCTAGCGAACGGAATACGCATTATGGCTTCTCCCCCCCCCCCCCCCCTCCCCCTCTCTCGATATTTTCCTCACTGATAAGCAAAATCTGACGTTAATCGCTATAATCCCTGAACACATTGGCAGCGAGACGAGCAAGGGCACTTAGCAGGTTCGCTGTCCTGTTTCGCCGTAGTATCGATAACTCCATGGATCTAGCGTCTGGTCCTTTGTCCCGTCTCCTCGTGGTAGCAGAAATAAAAGCCCGGACCGCGCTGGAGCGTAAAGTTTCGCCGTTTACGAAACTTTCTTCCCCGAAGCTGCAAACATTCAGCATTCACGAGCTCGTTCATTACCGCCATCCTTCTTTCGCTTCTCGCCACTGTATTTTTCAAAGTTGAACGATTTATCACTGCTCTCCCACCCCGTTCCCGATTCTCTTCAACCCCACTAGGTCTTCCTCTAACTAAAAGCGAGAATAGACTTCTAAAAAATAGAAAAGCTTCGCTTGAAGTTTGCCCGTTAACCGAAGCGAGCCGACCTGCCGGCGAGGCACGGAACGAAAAATATTGTTACAACGGCGTTACACGGGCAACGCTAGCTACTCGCTGCTTGCCTTCCGCCTCATCCTCGAACGCCACCGTTTGAGAAACTGTACGGCCGCGGAAGAATTGCTGAACGGTATCTTCAGCTCCTTCCCTCTCGAGCGGCGCTTTTCTCTGCAACGGTATCGCTCGGTGCTTGGTGAAACATTAACGCCTTGCTGACTTTATCGGGCAGGGTGCTGCGAAATTCATGATAACGGCCGGTGACACGAGACGTTCACCTGTTTCGTATGAGACTCGACTATATTCGGTAGGATTATTTTCAGCTGGCAGTAGCTGCTGTTGTATTTGTGTGTTTGTTGAATGGTCATGTGCGCAGGTGGAACTAAATATAAAACTGAATGTGCAATTTCCTCTTGGAACCTCCGTGAAAGAGAAATGTTGCTATAGGATATAATGGTCATCCGTGACCCCGAAGCGAAACGCATTGTACCGCAGTTTAACAGGAGATTTACAAGAAGAAGCACACGATCATTTTTAAGTGTGGAGCGTTGTAGAGGGTTTCGCTGATGGTTCGAAAGCGAAAGGTGTATCACCGTTACGGAAAGTAATGGTCTGATGTGGTGCGCGGTTTTAAAGTGTTTCGAAAAGTTCACCACTTCGGTATCTCCCAATGTGGTGACTGCGGGTGTAAAACTGAAAGTGGAAAGTACTTAGTGAATTTTTGCCTGGGGTTGCTCAAATGGACGATGCTTACTAAGAAAGTGAACACCATCCTTCCTTGATTTCAATAAAGTCTTGTAGATTTGTAAAATAGTAATAACAATCGATTTAATACCTTTATTTTCCTATAAATTGATATTAAAATATAGCATTACAAACAACATTGTATTATTATATAAATCTCTCATCGTTATAAGTGTACCATTGACCACTATTTACATTAAACAATTCATCACGAATGAATCAAATCTTAAATTTTAATTATTTATAAGATAAAGATTGAAAATCTTCAGAATCTTGCTAATAAAATTGCATTATTAAACACGAATCCTAACTATGCCTCGTCAATCATAGACTCATTCCACTTGCCACGCAAGAAGTACCGAACTCTGTTTCATTTAAATATTTAAGCATTTTCACTAAGTACTAACATCCTTTTCACTTCGAAAAGTCCAGTAGAGAACGTCCAATGAGGTAAAAACTGCTCTCGCTTACCGTTGCACAAAACACGTCACTCTTCCTCTACTCTGTCACTATATCTCCTCGAAAAACTGGAATGTTAGCTCATTAGAGGCTTGTTCAGTATGTCTGGCTATGCGCATAATTATTCTACCTGCCGACTTTCCAAACATTGTCTATTTGTGTGCAGGCGGCCAAGCAATTTACTTAAATATTGACTCCGCCAGGTGTCGCGTCTCTGAAATTCATTCGCGGCGAGCGGCGAGACATCCTCCGCGATCTTTCTTCATCCGTCTGCCGGGCTGCGGCGCGTCTTGCATACGCGCGGACAGATGAGAGAGGCGCGCGGAGTGAAATTACGTCGCTCGGCAGAATACTATTAAGTGAGGTAGTGGAATAGAATAGATCCCGGCGGTGATGGATGACCTTAATTTTGCTATGATTACCGGTAGCTCGGGAATTTGTATGAAAATCTCTCGGGGCTGGTTCTTTCACGATCCTGCGCCGGTCTGCGCAACCCTCCCCCCGCCCTCACCAGCGTTCCGGCAGAGCCTTCTTCTTTCTTCGGTTCCGTGGTCCCCATATTTTTTAATCGTTCCGCTTCCTCGTTAATTCTAGATCGCCAGTTTGAAAAGCAACCGACGCTGATTGACGCTCGTAAATGTCTCCGGATTCCCGATTCGATGAATATCCGTGACAACGGTGATCTTTCATCTTGAAGTAATATCCACTCTGGAGATTGGAATCGCGGGGTTAATGGTAGGGGAAAGTTGTTCAGTGGAGGATTGATATTTCAAGGTCTATTTTTTGTAACTTTATATTTTGCATAATTACAGAGATCCATGTGTAGTCATTAACAAATTGACAATGATATTTTGAAATCTGTTTTCTTGTGACTTTAGTTTTCTTATGAGTATTACAATATTCGAGGTCTGTTCTCTTGTGATTTTATGTTTTGCGGAAGTGCAGTGATACAGGATAATCAATGACAATTTGATATTAATATTTTGAAATCTATATTCTTATAAGTTTATCCTTTTGTAAGTACAACAATGCACGTTAGTCATTAATAACTCAATGAGTCAAAACTGCTGTTTCGTTATTTTCGATTTCCCTTTTATTTCGGATACTGGAATCACCCTTTTAAATATTTACGGCAGCAGGTGAACGTCACGTATATGTAAATGCAGATCTGATTTCTTGTTTAAAAAGGAAAATATTGCAAGCTGCAACGGTCGCGGTGGTTCATAAAGAGAAAAGGCAATTTATGACACGCTCAAGGCGTTTGTATAGACAATCTGATCATAAAAGATCCTTTATAGAGAGTCTGATCATAAAGCGTCTGTTCTACTTGGTTAACGTTGCAAGACGATGTTTACTACATAACAAGAAGTTTATTAATCTATTTATTTATGCAAGCGGGTACTTTGTGGACAAATTGCTTTATGCTTAATGCACTTTATGGATATTGCCTCGTATGCATTTGTTGCGGTACATCGCATCGTTTCTATCATTTTATATTCCTTCTCCTTGCTTCTAAAAGAGGAATATAGATATAATTTGATTTTCTCTACGTACAATTCTGAAATTACAATAACGTTGAACTTTTACGCCTGAACGTATAAAAGTAAGTTAACCATTTACTTAATTTTATTCGCCACTTTACTGTGCAAAATGGAATAAATCAACAAAATGCCAATATATCGTTACATGACCTCAACGTCATCCTACAGATGATTCATGTTCAGTATTAAAAAAAGCTTATCTAAATTTCTTCAAACAACAGAACCATTGAACTACCGCCTTGTCTAGAGGACGAGTCAATAACTTTCTCACAATTCTCCCCAAAACCTTGGTTCTATTGGATTCCATATGCCCCGTACCGGAAGATAAGTGCATTCGTAAAACCCGAGTTGCTGTAAGTGCCTCTCACGTCGTCTCATTTCTATCTTTCCACGTGCTCGTTCACGCGTGCTCCTCGAGCACAAGGTAAGACGTAGAAACTGGCGAACCACACGTAACGGACGCGCATATATTGGCGTTTAATGGGTTCGCGGTTCTTTCGGCGCCGCATTATGATGGTAATCTCAAGGAGCGCGAGGCGCCGTTGCTTCGTGATCGAGTATAACGCACGGGCTACGGGAATGTACACGTTCCGGGAGCGATAAAACGCGGCCGCCGAGCGGGAACGTTCGTTCGGCTTTAACGGTCCGCGCAGAACGCTCGGCCGCGTGTTATTCTTAAATTCGCTATTCCGCACCGTCCGAATATTGCGAAACTCTTCCGTTTCGGCGCGTCGCCGCGTTTCTTTATATCACGTTGTAACGTGCGAAATTTCCTTCGCCAGATGGTCCTGCGATGCTCACGCGTACGGAAGAAACTACTACGCGCGCGGTCCCAATGTTTCCCTTTATACGGAATTAAACGTCCACTTACATCCCTTGCTCGCGCACCACGGTTTTATGCTTCGCAATGTTTCGCAACAATTCTGTGACCTCAAGTATTATGCTTCTGTCGCGATAGTTTTTCTATAATTCCACGGACTTTACCACTTAATATCGTGGGAAGTATGAGGCAAGGTTTGAAAGTTGGTAAACCTTCTTTTTCTTCTTTGGAATACCATTTTTTTAGTGACTGTTGCAGAATTAAATTATGCAATGGAAGGATTAAAACTTTGTTAATATACTCCTGTTGCGACAGTTTTTCAACTATTTTGCAGATTTTATTATTTAGTATCCTAAGAAGTATGATAAAGGATTTGAAAAGTGAAGAACTCTTTTTGTCTTCGAGATAAAATTTGTTAATAGCAGTTGAAAAATTACATTGTACGATGTAACAATTATTGTATCATTTAATATCTTGGGAAGTATAGAGCAGAAAAAAGATAAGTAAAAAGCTTTCTTTTTCTTCGGAATACAATTTTTTAATTACACTTGAAGAAATAAATTACAAAATGCAATTATTGAAACTTTATTGCTTCAAGAAATGAGATAAGTATATGAATAATTTTTTAATCCTGAAATGCGTTTAAAAATAGAAATAGAAGGTAATGATTCGATTCGTATAACGAGCAGAATTATTAACCATAATTCCCGTCTTTCTCGCGGAAGCATATTGCAGGTTGTACCAAAATTTACCTCTGTACACGGTTAAACATCTCCGCGTCGGAAAACCACCATCCAAGAGATTCCGTTAACAAAATGTTTTTACGCGGCGTGGAAGTTGCGAAACAACATTAAGATAATGTCAATGTGAAACATACAAATGTCTTGAGTGTACCTGTATACAACTGTTGTGCACGCCAGGGACCTGCAATAAATTACATTCCGACCCTCGCAAAGTAACGTTCTGCCATTTTAATTTCACCGCAATTTTTTCCAGCGGAAATGCTGTAAAGTACATACATTAAGATGTATATTTTTGTTCCGCAGTATGTTCATTTATTTCTCGTTCCTCTGTACACGTGCAGTGCCAGAATTCGCGGTAAAGTTGAATCATTTAGTATAACTAATGTTGATGCCGATCAAAAATTACGGTTTCCATAGTTGTAACGCAGAGACAAATTTTGGAGAAATTATTTATTATGGGTCATAAATTCACAACTATCTGTATAAGCTAAATATTTGACTGGCTTCGTATTTAAATCATATGTATGCATTTATATAACTTTATAAAGTATAAAATGTAATTTTTATTGTAAAAATGTTATGAATCGCTATAAATAAGAAATAGTGAATTTGTACCTCAAAATGTATTATATATTTATTACCAAATATTTTATTAACGATTAAGCAATTACTTGTGTATCTTTAGATAATTCCAGTTCCATAAATAATGATACACATCAAATACAGAATGAGGTAGACTGTTGAATGAGACCAAACTGATTTAATCGCAAGTCATTATTAACAGTTCCACTTTAAAACACCTACATTACAATACAAGAATCAGTTCCATAAATTCTGCTAATTAAATTTCATCTGCCAAGTAAAACATTCCAATCAACGACTACAAAATCTCCTACCCTCCATTAACAAAATCAACTTGATTTAATTAACAAAAACCCCTTGATTTTAACCCCTTGAAATTAACATTACGGTTAAAGTAAAGCAATAATTCCATTTCATATACTCGAAAAGAATTCAACTGAATGCGCGAAAAGAAGCTCATTCTTCAGTCTATAATCTAATAAAAATTCTCCGAATAGATTAAATATTTTAATATCTGTTCATTTTCATACTAAATCAAGTACGACCACCATAACGCGCGTCATATTTAATCTCGTAACGCAAGGAATCGCCGTCTCCTAGCAATATGAGCAGCTTGCCGGGTCATTTGTTTCACATGCGCTCCTAAAAAAGAAAAAAAAACGTGAACCGAACCCCACCTCGCGGCCGCGTAACGATAATTCCCGTTCGAAGAGTTCATCTCAGCCAGAGGAGTGTGGAGGAGCGCGGCCCCGGCTCGTTGCGGCGCAGTATTATACCCAGGGCCAGGGTTTAAGTAGCTTCATAAATTACGTCACTTTTACGGCGAGATTACCTAATCCGCAGCGCGGTGGATGGCTTTGGGTTCTCTTGAAAGGCGGGTTTTCATCGTGCTCCGCCGAGGTTGCGAGCCGGTTCATCGGCCGACCGAGAGCGCGCCCCTTCGGATCGCGGGATCTCGAACATCGGGATCATTTTTTCGTGCGTTCGGCTCGGCCGCAATCAAGGGATGAAACGCGTAACGAGTCCCAGTGCGTTCGAGTGGCATTTTTTTCGTGCGGTCCAGCCTTTTTGTGCTCGTGAATCCCTAAACTGCGGCTAGAACAAGCGAAATTTGATTACACGGAGCTTGAATATTTATTTGCTCATAACGAGTCGCCGAAAATGGAACCACGGAGAACCGTATAAGCTGTTATAGCAGCGCCGGCCGGGCAGTATAAACTCTAAGAGAGCCCGGCGATTTTTATAGATTTTTTTTATACGTGCTCGTTATGGCGAGCTTTCGCCTTAAAAAAAGGAAGTTAACGTGTTAACGCACCGCTACGATGAACAATACGAGAAGTTCTTGGGCTGTTTGGGGCTGGAACAGCGGAAGTTTCTGGTTGGAAGATGAGGAAGCTTCGGAATCGTTGCTCGGCAGCGCCGAAGACACGTTTGCGAAATGATTTTACTTTTCGCGTTGCGAATGATTACGGGAAATGATTGACGAATTTTTATAGAAAATATTGTGAGTGATGTATTAGAAAATATTGGTTTTTTTTTGGTAATCTTTAGTGTATATTTATCGGGTGTATATTTATTTGTTCTGTGTCAAAGAGAAAGCGATTCGATTTACCTCGGTTTAGAATACAATTTAAACACAATTTTTCTTTTCGTAAGTAGACGTCAGTAATGCTGGTAGTAGTGAAACATAACATCATTATGATATAACGATGCAATAAATTCAACGTAATGTTAGGTAACTTTCCTCTTTCTCCTGAAAAATTCGAAGTTTGGCACTTACAACCATTCCTACAAATGCTCCGCAATTTTGCACGTTTTACGAGATCGTGGAAGGTTCAAAGATTTATCGATTCCGCAGTATTCTCTTGAGAGAATTCTCTATACCCGGGATACATATGAGATTTCTCGTAATAGCGCTACGTTAATATTCGGCCCCGAAAGAACCACTCGACATCGACACGGTACCAATTACGGAAATCCTCGGTTCCCTGCTGGGCGAAGAGTAACAATAAGCACTTTCACAGGCGGGTTTCGAAACTTTTAATTTCTTTGATATTTTACCGGTAGTTATACGTATACGATTAGCATGCTAATTTTTGAGTCGCTATTGCAATATTCAGATTTTTCCTGCTAAGGGACCTCCCCATTGCAACAGAAAATGGATATGATCTTTGTAAGTTTTTTAAAGGTTCAATTTAAGTGTATTTTAAGAGTATGCGGTACCTTTTTGAAGTAAAAATATTGAGTTAGAGGTTTTAGTGACTTTACAAGATTGCCGCGAAAAAATTGTTATCCTTGGCGTGAAATAGAGAACACAGCAGGAATGTTAAAGAGCAGGAAATTTCCCTAGGGACCATCCTTTAAGAATGATAAAAACGATATATTTTTATGACATAATGACAACGAAGATATATAAGTTCGTGATTCACATGTTTGTACAGATTACTCTTCACTATTTTCTAAGATTTAAATGCAAAGGAAATAAATGCAGTAAGACTTCAATAAATCGAATTACACCTTTCCGCGGTTTGGAACGTTCATAATTTTCTGGTGATCCACAGACTCGATAATTTATATTCCCATATTACACTGTAGATTATACACAAATTTTGCAAATGTACTTTGAAGAATTTTTTCCCTAGCCTCCATTTGTCTAGCCTGTTAGTCGCCTAATTAAATCGGATAACCCAGATTCTACTGTATTAGGTTTTTTTCTGTTTACCGACTACTGGCGAAACATTGTTTAAAATGAAGCTGGTAAATGGCAAAATAATATTATGACTGTTAAACGGACTACGAAAAGCGGCACGGCAGCGCTTAATAGTTCGGTGGAAAACGATACGTCCAAGGAAATACGATCAAGCGGCGCTGTGAAAACGCGGAACGAACGGGCCAAAACGTGGGGATTAGACTCGGAATTCTAAATTACGGATAAATCGCCGCGCGATCCCAGTGACTCGCGGCCCGGCCAAATTCCACGCGCGTAATGCATGGAGATTCTAGCTAATAAATAATGGAACCATTGTTTCGTCCGTTTCAGTCGATCGTGAAATCACAGCGCAGCTGCACTGTTTCCTCGGGCAAATGGACAGACAGTCGTCAACGGGCACCCAATGAAATTTGTTTGACGCGATCAATTGGCCTACAGTCCATTGTTCGTGTACTTAGCAATTATTTCTTTGTTCTTTGCGCGCGGTCTTTAAACCACTCTCCTAAGTGTGTAACCATTGTGTTGCGTCAATGAACGAAATCGCCGCTTTAATCACTGCATTAGTAACAAGCAATTTGATCTTTAAAATCACCGAAGTACCGATTGTACGACGTTATAGAGATTGCGATTAAAAATATTAATATTAATCAAACTGCACGAAGATTAGTGGATAGTATTAATTTAATTCGCGCCTACATTAATAGTATTTCAATTAAAATTTAGTTACTCAAATGCACGAATCATTTGAAATACAGTTTTCGCATTTAATTCATCCCATTGAAACCCATATTCAACAATTATTCCTCGATATAATAAGAAACGCGATTATCTCATTCAATTATGCATAATTCAATCACGAAATTATTAGAAATCTCAATTTATTTGAATTACCTATATTCTTAACTAACTATATCATTGTAACAAGAAGAACGGATTTAAAAAGTACATAGAAAATTTCAATAGGATACGTACGTTCATTCAATTCTCCGCATTCGTTCGGAAAGCCCCAAAAATTTCTGAAAGGGAGCCGTCTAGACCAATTCATCGTTGTCGTCTGCATCGAAAACGAGAATCTTCGAGTTCCCTGTCCCTTTTTACTTTTGCTGTCCTCGGTTAGCTGTAACATGTGGAACTCGAACGTTTCGGCAGCCGATCCCGCCAGTAGCCCATGTACTACCCAGTCGGCTGGTCGAGCGAACGGATGCGACTGTTTTCAGAAAACTTCAGATCCAATTCCCCAACTTTCCGCATTACGACAGCCGCACGCCCCGTCCGAGTTCGAGGATTCATCGGACAGCGCCGCCGCTCGCACGGGAGTAAATGAAAGAGGACCCGTGGCGGAGGATGAGGAGTAGGAGGCGGATGGGCATAGAACGAGGCTGGTCAGCTAGAAAAGAGGGCGGAGACGCCGCTGCTGCGGCTCTACCGCTGATTACACGCTCCACGACTGAGCGAAATTTGTCTCGCCAGAAATAAATTAGTTAATGGATCGTTTGGTGCTGTACGACTCCCTGCCCGTTACCGAACAAGTCCAACCATTCACTGACTCTCTCCAGTCAGAGAAAAAGTTGCGGCTATCCTAGAAATATCTTCGATTACCCGGCCAGTCCGATTTTATGAGCGACTCGGTTCGGTCGGGAATCTGCGGATTGAATCGGAATCGACGCCGAGAACATTCTGTAACGTATTCTATAATACAGGAGTACCGAGGAATTTAGCTTCTTTTGGAGAAAGGATAGTCGTATTAGAAATTTACAGAAGAGTATGTGACATTTGTATGTTTATAGTGTCTCTGAAGAGTCAAAGATCGTTTTCTGCTTTTCAAATGGGAGTATTTATTATTTTAGGTGCAATGGAGTAACTAATATCCTATGATTGCAGTAAATATAAATATTTATTACACTAATTAGTATTACACTAATTAAATACAAATATCTATTTGTGAATCTTCATGTAGAATTACTTGAGTATTAATGTTGTTTACAATTCAACCTTATATCTTTAAGAGCAATTGAAGAGAAGGCTTTCTCTACTCATAAACGATGAAACACTAAAGCAGTGTATCGAGAATTTACCGATTACCAAAATTAACAGCACGAATCTACGAGACCTGTGCATTGCAGTGTCGTGAATATCATATTTGGGAACGATATTCCGTATCGAGATCGGCGGTCAGAAAATGATACAACTTTTCGGTTATCGAGGCCGACCTGCGACCCACGATTTACGCCGCGCGTATAAATTTATCAATTCCGTAGTCGGGCCAACATATCGGGCATTCAAAAATTTTCCCGATAAAACACATTCGCGGAAGCGTTATCATCGAATTCCGCGAGCACATCCGCCAGCCATAACAGGTGTTAACTGAGTGTTACTGCGACGGAACGAACGGAAACCCGATTTAATTTCGTTAGTCCAAGGGCGCGGGGAAGAGGAATTACCCGACGATCGCGGAATTTATAGTCGGCTCCCTAATTGAGTCGCTCAGAAGCCAATGCGGTTAATTCCATTTTTTCACATTTTCCGATTTTTGTTCATTTTAATGGAATAAATAATATTCTTCGTAGTTATTAAAGGATTTATTCGTTTTTTTCTAGGTCAGAAAACCATTCTTTTTATAACTTCTGTATATGTTGCATAATAATTTTCTCAATTTCTATTTCTGGGCTTAAGCGCATTGGCCTCTGAGCTACTCCACTGACGACATGTCCGACTAGAATAAAATTCGATCGAGTAAATACGCGCGATTTTCGTGGCCAAGTACATAGGGCGTTCCTGTTGTTCTATCATGCGTGAAATAAAATAATGTTGTTTAGAATATACAGTAAATCCCTGATTATTTGATTTAATTAGGTGACCAATGGTTCAAATATACTAAATTTTTAAAACTTCACAGCCTGTCGTTTTCGAATACCGTCTACTAATTAAACTGCAGTAGTTCCAACTCGCATTGCTTTGTACTTAAAAAACGTAACGCGTTTTGTAGTTAAACAAAACTCTGAAGATATGGATATTTATTCTTTAGGATAGACTTTGAGCATAGTGATTCAGGGGTTGAGAATGGATCTGCAGCGATAAAATAAAAACTAATGAAACGACGGATTTCTTCTTGCGGTGAGGACTGTCTGCACGTTTTTCATGTCGCGTTAGGACCACTTACACGGAACGAATGGAAACGGACAGCAATACGTTGCCTCCGTCCCATAAGCTTCCCGGTTTTGCTTTTTTGAAAGCATGTAACAGCTTTCATTGTAACAAGTGCTTTCAGCAAGTTTCCCGTTTTTCATGGTAAATGATTTTCAGCGGAAGAAGAATGGAAAACTACAACTATGACGCTGCCGTCAGTGTGCTTTGTATAAAATGAAATACCTTTAGAACTAATCGCTTCTGGACGCACGAATCTTTGTTGCCTTTTATACCGAAGCGATTGTTTTGAATAAGGCCGGACGTAACTTCGATTTCTATGGAACAATAATTCTTTCCAAATATTTAGTACGAGTATGTCCTAATGATAAAGCACATATACTTTTCTGACTTCAGTTGCTAACTGTAGATGAGTCAATAAACAATTCAATAAATAAATCATTAATATCAACGTGGCCCAACATAATAAATCTCCTATATACCCACCTGTAATACATATCGCCATGATCGCGTTAAACACACCCGACCAATTCTAATCGCGCTAAACCAAACGACCGATCGTAACTCGATCGCGTCCCGGAATCAATTACAAGAACGAATTTAAACTTCCCGCCTCACCGAACCATTACTACCCGAGGAAAAGACGTTCACCGGTGGTCCGTCGTGGTAATTAAAGCTGTATTAAGAAGGGGCGCGCTCGGGGAGGTGTAAATTACCCCGAAAACGGCCTGGGGCCGTGCAAATGGGTTGTTCCGCGGCAGGGTGTCCTCGGGGGAGGGACAATTTGCCGGTAGCCGGTCCTGGGGGACGTTAATCCTCCGCGGCGGGAGTGCAATTGCGAAAAAAATAATGAAATTCGGCCGGCCAGAATCCGGTCGCTCGCTCTCCCGGACAAAAAGAGTTGCGCGTAGGGACGCCGGATGTGGAATCGCGAACGTAGAAGCGGCAAACTTTGTGTGTTTGCGCCGTCGCGATTTCTGCGCGGTCGGATCAATCCTCGCGGATCGGAGGAACACGGATCGATAGCGGGGGCCGAGTCAGCGTTGCATTGGTTGCGATTTTCACGGTCTTCGTAGGGTTACGGAGGATCGACGATTGGCCAAGTGGGGGTCGAAGGGGAAGGGGTTGGATGCGCGCGCTCTGGTCCAGTGCAGCGAGCCGCGTCGCTGCACCCGGAATTGTTCCGATCGTTAGAAATTTGATTTCACGCTCGTCGCATCCATAACATCCTCCCTCTTTCTCTTTTGTTCCCACTGCGAGTTTCTCTTGCACATTCGGCCGTGCACACAGCAGCATAACGCTAACGGGAGCGCGAATGGAAAACGCGTCGTGCGACGCAGCACCGTCTGTATACGAGGTGGGTACGGTAAATGATCACCGCAGCTCTCTCGTAAGTTGATCGAAGTTATTAGGCTGTAACGGTGATATACAGGGCTCCGCAGAAATTGGATTGTACGTTAGCGACCGCGGAAATGATTCGTCGCCGCGGCTAATGCCGGCTTTGCGTCGCGCGTCGCGCTGCCTAGTGTCTACGTCGTCGTGACGAGCGCGCGAAGAGATAGGGTGACGGAAATGGAATCGGGGAGTTACTCTGTCTCTGGCTGCCCGAGAATTGCGTGGGTCCCGTTTACCCGGAGAACATTTCGTCAAATATTGATCAACTTTTGCTATCGTTTAATCCCTTCAGCCTGGAAGCAGACTCACTCACGTCAGCTCCCCGATAGACACGGAATTATGGTTCAGCCTGTGCATCGAAAATAGTTTCCGTAGTTTCGTGGGAAAAGTGGAGAATGGACGGAAATATTCTAGAAAGTCTCGAATACATTAAACGGTGGACGTTGAATGGTGTAAATGTATATAAAATGAATTGTACTATAAGTAACTGTACTATGAGTGCTATAAGTAAAATACTATAAGTAACGCGTCAATCGGAATATACGAAATTAAAGATTCTCGGTCTAATAATGAAGTCAGTACCATCGTAGTTCGGTTCAAAACGATTTAAAACGTGTATTTTAATTACAGTTTTACGCACATTATTTTGTAACGAATATTTCGGACATACTCAAAATAAGCTTTCCAAGGTCGAAACAGAAAAGTAGAGGAAAATAGAAAGACTATTTGTTTAACGTAAATCAAAGGAGATACCGTGATTACTTTTCGCCGCCGCGCGTACGCACAGACATCCCTCCGCCCTTTCAGTTTCAGTTACAAGCTTTCGTATCTAGCCGGCGTAACGAGCGCACTGCCAGCGCGAAATAACTAATATAAATCACCGATGGCTGCATGCACACATTTCACACGATTCCGGCCGTCGAGCCAGCAATGTTTTAATAAAACCCGACGAGGCCCAATTATTCAACTCACCGCCGCCCGCCGGAATTTCCTCGAGCAGCCTTTTGCACACTTTCGCGTTTCGAGACGCGAAAATAATCATGTCCGCGCTAGTATGCAAAAGAAAAAGAAAAAAACAGATGTCCGGTAATCGGCGATTCCGCGTGAACGTCACGAAACATCTGGCTGCAATTAATTGACAATTATCCGGCCTAGGTACGGTCGCGATCCGCGAGTGATTTTTTCGATCGTGTTCAATTTGGTAAATTTGCGCCCAGTTCGTTAGCCGGTGTGTGTATATTTGGTTTTCGATCTCTCGTTTCATCGCGCGCGCGCGTGGCACAAGGATCTGTCGCTGTCAAATATTGACTGTTGTATTTGATATACTCGCGCGGCGACGGAACACGCCAAGTTTCACGTGAATAACCGCAGTGTTCTAGTCAACTTTGGATTTGACGTTTCGTCGCGAGGATAAACCGTAAATTTTCGTTTGTTGAACGATTAGGTTCGTTATCGTGTTATGCTTATTGTCAATCTGAGTATGTATAATGTGTCTTTGTATTCGAGAAGCGACTCCCAATTGCTATTTCACTCAATACAGCGAAATTATCAAAGTAAAACTCGGTATTGAACTATGTGTAATGTATCAAAATGTGAAACATTGAAATAAAATAGTCCTGTCCTTTAATTTATGCAAGATTTTTCTTTATATTAGTTTAAAATGATATCATTAATATTTCATCAGAAAATGAATGTTTACAATGAAAATATCATCGAAGGCAGAAGGTTAATATCCGGATATTTGACTCCAGGATGTTTGGTCGTTTATTATATATCACTCTAATATTCACTTAAAATTTCATTATTTGTTTTTTTTCTTTTTAGTGGTCAAAGTAACTTCGTAAATCAGATACTAGTAGAAAAAATGTTATACATTCAAAATTAATTTGAAAGAAGATACTGACGACAGGAATTTGCTTCCGATGTTTCACGTTGCATATGCAGCAGCAAATATATGCCACGAATTCAATGAAATACGAAACGTCTGGTGCAAACAAAGACAATAACGAATTTAGTCGCAAAAGCGTTGAAACCGGAGTACGTGTTTCAACAGGTGACCACTGCGTTGATAATGAGCGAAAAATTGAAAAAAATTGGGATTATAACTGTGAAGAGACCTGTGAGTTACTAATATGTTTCACTGGGATTCATTTTAAACGCAGTTTAAAATCGTTCCCGTATTAAAGGAAAAGCCGTTTGATCAAAAAGATTAAACTTTCATAATAACTACAATTTTTCTCGATTGACATAAAACCGTTTCAAAGTTATATCCTTAAAAGCATGGACACTGAAGAAATATATCGAAAAGTTCATTCTTTTGATTCTACCCTAATCGAAAACCTAACACGATCTAAAATCCAAAACCGAACCTAATATATGCCTATGGGAATCGTATTCGCGGAAGACGCGAAACTTCAAAGAAGTTATAGTAAAGTAATATAGAAAAGTGTTTCTGGAGAAAGTAATATACGTGGAACTTGTATCCGGTGAAGCTCCATATAAAGTGAAATGGAGAATTATTGTTCGGAAGATCGATGTGCGTAAGCGGAGAAAGTTAAAAGAAGTTTAGATAAAGCAATATCGAAAATTGCCATATGGGAAAGCGATTGGCGTAGGCCAGAAAACTCTGCCGGAACTTTCTAGCAGGCCAAATCGAAAATACTTTGTCCTTCCGAGGGAAACTGCACGCCTGGGTCACGTGACAGGCATTCTCTTCGAACCGCTTCCCTTTTTATTTTCAAAGGGCTTCCATAATACTGTGTCTTAAAAACCTCATTCTCTTTCTATCACATTTTCCTGCAGCATAAAACTCCAAAGTCGATATCTCAAAAGAATTGCATTCGTTTATACCATCAAATTCTTTAATTAATGTTCCAAAAGGATTTCAATCAATCCAAACAATCAACATTGAATTTTCAGAGTTTATCCTTCACTGTACTGTTCTTAGAAAAGTAGGTGTTTGTTCATGCAGATCTTAGAAATTTTATCAATCAAAGTCGCCTTAAGCTTTCGTTAAATAATGTTTATAAAATTTAATATCCGTCAAACTGACATGTTCCGTGAATCTAATGTAAAACACCATACTCCGGTTTCACTATTACAGTTTGTAAATACCAAGTTTCAAATGGAATTCTACTTTCTTGCGAATTTCAAACGAAGATGTTTCGATACAGATTTTCAACGAAAAATATTCCTTCAGTCCGAAGACATTCGAAACAATGGAAATCTTTTCTTTACGAAGCGCTGCCGCCATCATTATTGTCGAATCACGGGAAACCAGGCCGAGGGGGTCTAAGGTTTAGACGCGACTCTCAGAAGACGTCATGCTCACAGCCGCTGAGATTTCGAGGACTGATCTAGCCGCGAAGAGAGGCCAACGTCAGACGTCACAAGCACGCGTGAAAGTTTGACGCGTTCGTGAAATTGTACTGCGAACGAAAGATGCTCGAATAGGTGGGAGATGGGTGGCTGCTGCGGATCAAAAAGGGGACGGTGATGGAATGGGGAGGAAGGGATTTGAAATCTTCGGGACGGGTGTTCTGTCATTGTGCATTCCAAGAAAGAAAGTCAGTGAATCGTAGCGAAGAGCCTCGAAAGGGAACAAGTTTTTTGAAACAACTGTTCTCTTTCTCTTCCCCCTTCACTTTGCTGCCTGTTCTCTTCGCGACTCTTACTCAACTTTTCTTTTTCCTGTCTCTCATCACTCCGACAACTTTTTCTTGGTTATTGGTTTCCTGAACTCCAGCTTTCTCAGTTTCGCTTGGCGAACGGAAAATATGTGTTCCACTGTTTCGCGCAGAAAATAAAGTTTAATTTATTACTATGTTATTTTATTATGTTAATGTGTTACCATTTTATAGCTTTCTCAGTAAGGTTACCTTTTTTTTGGAAAAATTCTATATATAAAAGGGTTACAAAAATGATTCTTTTATTGTTTGTATTTTATCTCAAGGAAGTTGAAAATCTGAAATATTTTAATCTACCTATTTTACTTGGTTAAATATTAGAACATAGAAGATGAAGTTTAAAATTTAGTCGGTTACTCGTACTTTTGATAATTAAGTTTATCAGCGCAGTTTTAATTGTTGAAAAATCCACTGCTGTTTATGGCAAAGTTACGATGTACTTGAGTCTATATTTTTATCGTTTCTGTTATATTCCTGGAATGGTCACGGTAAATTCACTCGCGAAAATAAACTCGCGAAGATTTTCAATGCATCGTAAACTAGGCACGACGAAGACGTTCGCAAAAACACGGGGACACTAGTTCCCCAAGTTTTCCGTGAAGTTAACTGCTTTCGCAAAACAGTAAAGGACCCGTACTTTTATCGTCTTATTATACAGCAGCAACAATTCCTGTTTAACTTTCCTCGACGAGTTCGACTAATTTCCTCTTATACTACTGCCGTAATATGTTTCTAGTCGAACTGGTCCTTTTAAAAACGAAATAATTAGAATTCTCAGTCTTCTGTTTCAAATGTCTGAATGAGGTAAGTAGTTTGAAAAGTTTTTACAGGGTTCGCAAAAACTTATCTGTATGCAAGTTATATACGCAAACTTACAATGTACCTAGAGGACTAAGAATATTAAAGAAATTAGAATATTACAGTGACATAATTAATCTGTTTTAAACACTAATGTAAGAAATTCAATAAAATATAATATTAAGTTTAATAATATTCAAATTTTAATATTAATAATCATTTAAGCTAATACAACGTCAGCAATCCTGCAAAATAAATTTGCCTGCATTCAAAAAATAAGTAACTAATAAATACTGTATATTACAAAATATTTTCATTTGCTCATAAACCACTAAAAAAAAAAAACATTTATTAATATTCTAGTCTCACTGTAGAGGTATTCCTCAGCTGACAATTAAAAACAACGAAAACACAAATCTCTCAAATAATAGGAAGCAGTGAGAAACCGTCTGCAGAATTCATTCCCATTAAAACAATCGCAAGAAATCGGTAACCGACAATTACGAGCAAACGACGTGCGAAACCCGCCATCAAGCTTGAAGGACTAGCCCCGCCCTCTTGAACCGACTCGGATACTAAAGGCGCACGGAAACGGAAGGAAGGAACGGCAAGAGGTCTACAGGGTCGAAAACAGGGAATCTTGGTCTTCGGGCGATCCACACGGAGATCCTTTGGTTTACATTTGAATTGATAATCCGCCCCCGACGCGATTTCGACCGAATGTCCCAGCTGCAAATTGATTTGCAGTATAACTTCGTTCTTGCGCGTGATGGGGCAACGAGTGAGAGCGAAAGGGCGTCCGTTTTGGAAGAAGAAGAAGGATGAGAATCGACAGGGGTAGAACGTAGGTGCGAGGGCCCGTTTGATAGAGTGAACTGTAAAATACTAGGAGAAGAGAGAGATGATGGAGGATGGAGTATAGATATGTATATGGATACTAAGAAGACAGATAGATGGATAAATATATAGATAAATAGATAGATAGATAGACAGATAGTTAGACAGATAGATAGATAGATACAAAGATAGATAGATAGATAGATAGATAGATAGACACATTTGACTTAGCAGAGATGGGACTCCAGGGTCGAGGTCTTATCAAGACGAAAGCTACATCCTGCTGACCAATGGGAAGGTCGGGATACCGTTGGTCTAAAATGTGTCTACACTATAGAAACCCGGTTTCAAAAGTGGAAAAGTTGGGTTTCGTCGGCCAGAATAGTCAGGAAGACCAGGGGGAGCCATTTGGCTTAACAGTGATGGGACTCCAGGTTCGAGATATCACCGGGACGAAGGCTACATCTGGCTGACCAATGGGAAGGTCGGGTTACCTTTGCTCGCAAATGAGTATAGACTATAGGATCCAGGTTTGAAAACTGGAAAAATTCGATTTCGTCGGCCAGAATAGCCAGGAAGACCAGGGGTAGCTAACTGACTTAGCAGCGATGGAACTCCAGGGTCGAGGTCTCATCGGGACGAAGACTACAATCGGCTGACCAATGGGAAGTTCGGGATACTTTTAGTCGAAAATGAGTCAGGACTATGGAATTCAGATTTCCAAAGTGCAAAAGTTGGATTCGGTCGGCCAGAAGGGCCCGGAGGACCAGGGGTAGCTAACTGACTTAGCAGCGATGGGACTCCAGGGTCGAGGTCTCATCGGGACGAAGATTACAATCGGCTGACCAATGGGAAGTTCGGGATACTTTTAGTCGAAAATGAGTCAGGACTATGGAATTCAGATTTCCAAAGTGCAAAAGTTGGATTCGGTCGGCCAGAAGGGCCCGGAGGACCAGGGGTAGCTAACTGACTTAGCAGCGATGGGACTCCAGGGTCGAGGTCTCATCGGGACGAAGACTACAATCGGCTGACCAATGGGAAGTTCGGGATACTTTTAGTCGAAAATGAGTCAGGACTATGGAATTCAGATTTCCAAAGTGCAAAAGTTGGATTCGGTCGGCCAGAAGAGCCCGGAGGACCAGGGGTAGCTAACTGACTTAGCAGCGATGGGACTCCAGGGTCGAGGTCTCATCGGGACGAAGACTACAATCGGCTGACCAATGAGAAGTTCGGGATACTTTTAGTCGAAAATGAGTCAGGACTATGGAATTCAGATTTCCAAAGTGCAAAAGTTGGATTCGGTCGGCCAGAAGGGCCCGGAGGACCAGGGGTAGCTAACTGACTTAGCAGCGATGGGACTCCAGGGTCGAGGTCTCATCGGGACGAAGACTACAATCGGCTGACCAATGGGAAGTTCGGGATACTTTTAGTCGAAAATGAGTCAGGACTATGGAATTCAGATTTCCAAAGTGCAAAAGTTGGATTCGGTCGGCCAGAAGGGCCCGGAGGACCAGGGGTAGCTAACTGACTTAGCAGCGATGGGACTCCAGGGTCGAGGTCTCATCGGGACGAAGATTACAATCGGCTGACCAATGGGAAGTTCGGGATACTTTTAGTCGAAAATGAGTCAGGACTATGGAATTCAGATTTCCAAAGTGCAAAAGTTGGATTCGGTCGGCCAGAAGGGCCCGGAGGACCAGGGGTAGCTAACTGACTTAGCAGCGATGGGACTCCAGGGTCGAGGTCTCATCGGGACGAAGACTACAATCGGCTGACCAATGAGAAGTTCGGGATACTTTTAGTCGAAAATGAGTCAGGACTATGGAATTCAGATTTCCAAAGTGCAAAAGTTGGATTCGGTCGGCCAGAAGGGCCCGGAGGACCAGGGGTAGCTAACTGACTTAGCAGCGATGGGACTCCAGGGTCGAGGTCTCATCGGGACGAAGACTACAATCGGCTGACCAATGGGAAGTTCGGGATACTTTTAGTCGAAAATGAGTCAGGACTATGGAATTCAGATTTCCAAAGTGCAAAAGTTGGATTCGGTCGGCCAGAAGAGCCCGGAGGACCAGGGGTAGCTAACTGACTTAGCAGCGATGGGACTCCAGGGTCGAGGTCTCATCGGGACGAAGACTACAATCGGCTGACCAATGAGAAGTTCGGGATACTTTTAGTCGAAAATGAGTCAGGACTATGGAATTCAGATTTCCAAAGTGCAAAAGTTGGATTCGGTCGGCCAGAAGGGCCCGGAGGACCAGGGGTAGCTAACTGACTTAGCAGCGATGGGACTCCAGGGTCGAGGTCTCATCGGGACGAAGATTACAATCGGCTGACCAATGGGAAGTTCGGGATACTTTTAGTCGAAAATGAGTCAGGACTATGGAATTCAGATTTCCAAAGTGCAAAAGTTGGATTCGGTCGGCCAGACGGGCCCGGAGGACCAGGGGTAGCTAACTGACTTAGCAGCGATGGGACTCCAGGGTCGAGGTCTCATCGGGACGAAGACTACAATCGGCTGACCAATGAGAAGTTCGGGATACTTTTAGTCGAAGATGAGTCAGGACTATGGAATTCAGATTTCCAAAGTGCAAAAGTTGGATTCGGTCGGCCAGAAGGGCCCGGAGGACCAGGGGTAGCTAACTGACTTAGCAGCGATGGGACTCCAGGGTCGAGGTCTCATCGGGACGAAGACTACAATCGGCTGACCAATGAGAAGTTCGGGATACTTTTAGTCGAAAATGAGTCAGGACTATGGAATTCAGATTTCCAAAGTGCAAAAGTTGGATTCGGTCGGCCAGAAGGGCCCGGAGGACCAGGGGTAGCTAACTGACTTAGCAGCGATGGGACTCCAGGGTCGAGGTCTCATCGGGACGAAGACTACAATCGGCTGACCAATGAGAAGTTCGGGATACTTTTAGTCGAAAATGAGTCAGGACTATGGAATTCAGATTTCCAAAGTGCAAAAGTTGGATTCGGTCGGCCAGAAGGGCCCGGAGGACCAGGGGTAGCTAACTGACTTAGCAGCGATGGGACTCCAGGGTCGAGGTCTCATCGGGACGAAGACTACAATCGGCTGACCAATGAGAAGTTCGGGATACTTTTAGTCGAAAATGAGTCAGGACTATGGAATTCAGATTTCCAAAGTGCAAAAGTTGGATTCGGTCGGCCAGAAGGGCCCGGAGGACCAGGGGTAGCTAACTGACTTAGCAGCGATGGGACTCCAGGGTCGAGGTCTCATCGGGACGAAGACTACAATCGGCTGACCAATGGGAAGTTCGGGATACTTTTAGTCGAAAATGAGTCAGGACTATGGAATTCAGATTTCCAAAGTGCAAAAGTTGGATTCGGTCGGCCAGAAGAGCCCGGAGGACCAGGGGTAGCTAACTGACTTAGCAGCGATGGGACTCCAGGGTCGAGGTCTCATCGGGACGAAGACTACAATCGGCTGACCAATGAGAAGTTCGGGATACTTTTAGTCGAAAATGAGTCAGGACTATGGAATTCAGATTTCCAAAGTGCAAAAGTTGGATTCGGTCGGCCAGAAGGGCCCGGAGGACCAGGGGTAGCTAACTGACTTAGCAGCGATGGGACTCCAGGGTCGAGGTCTCATCGGGACGAAGACTACAATCGGCTGACCAATGGGAAGTTCGGGATACTTTTAGTCGAAAATGAGTCAGGACTATGGAATTCAGATTTCCAAAGTGCAAAAGTTGGATTCGGTCGGCCAGAAGGGCCCGGAGGACCAGGGGTAGCTAACTGACTTAGCAGCGATGGGACTCCAGGGTCGAGGTCTCATCGGGACGAAGATTACAATCGGCTGACCAATGGGAAGTTCGGGATACTTTTAGTCGAAAATGAGTCAGGACTATGGAATTCAGATTTCCAAAGTGCAAAAGTTGGATTCGGTCGGCCAGAAGGGCCCGGAGGACCAGGGGTAGCTAACTGACTTAGCAGCGATGGGACTCCAGGGTCGAGGTCTCATCGGGACGAAGACTACAATCGGCTGACCAATGAGAAGTTCGGGATACTTTTAGTCGAAAATGAGTCAGGACTATGGAATTCAGATTTCCAAAGTGCAAAAGTTGGATTCGGTCGGCCAGAAGGGCCCGGAGGACCAGGGGTAGCTAACTGACTTAGCAGCGATGGGACTCCAGGGTCGAGGTCTCATCGGGACGAAGACTACAATCGGCTGACCAATGGGAAGTTCGGGATACTTTTAGTCGAAAATGAGTCAGGACTATGGAATTCAGATTTCCAAAGTGCAAAAGTTGGATTCGGTCGGCCAGAAGAGCCCGGAGGACCAGGGGTAGCTAACTGACTTAGCAGCGATGGGACTCCAGGGTCGAGGTCTCATCGGGACGAAGACTACAATCGGCTGACCAATGAGAAGTTCGGGATACTTTTAGTCGAAAATGAGTCAGGACTATGGAATTCAGATTTCCAAAGTGCAAAAGTTGGATTCGGTCGGCCAGAAGGGCCCGGAGGACCAGGGGTAGCTAACTGACTTAGCAGCGATGGGACTCCAGGGTCGAGGTCTCATCGGGACGAAGATTACAATCGGCTGACCAATGGGAAGTTCGGGATACTTTTAGTCGAAAATGAGTCAGGACTATGGAATTCAGATTTCCAAAGTGCAAAAGTTGGATTCGGTCGGCCAGAAGGGCCCGGAGGACCAGGGGTAGCTAACTGACTTAGCAGCGATGGGACTCCAGGGTCGAGGTCTCATCGGGACGAAGACTACAATCGGCTGACCAATGAGAAGTTCGGGATACTTTTAGTCGAAAATGAGTCAGGACTATGGAATTCAGATTTCCAAAGTGCAAAAGTTGGATTCGGTCGGCCAGAAGGGCCCGGAGGACCAGGGGTAGCTAACTGACTTAGCAGCGATGGGACTCCAGGGTCGAGGTCTCATCGGGACGAAGACTACAATCGGCTGACCAATGGGAAGTTCGGGATACTTTTAGTCGAAAATGAGTCAGGACTATGGAATTCAGATTTCCAAAGTGCAAAAGTTGGATTCGGTCGGCCAGAAGAGCCCGGAGGACCAGGGGTAGCTAACTGACTTAGCAGCGATGGGACTCCAGGGTCGAGGTCTCATCGGGACGAAGACTACAATCGGCTGACCAATGAGAAGTTCGGGATACTTTTAGTCGAAAATGAGTCAGGACTATGGAATTCAGATTTCCAAAGTGCAAAAGTTGGATTCGGTCGGCCAGAAGGGCCCGGAGGACCAGGGGTAGCTAACTGACTTAGCAGCGATGGGACTCCAGGGTCGAGGTCTCATCGGGACGAAGATTACAATCGGCTGACCAATGGGAAGTTCGGGATACTTTTAGTCGAAAATGAGTCAGGACTATGGAATTCAGATTTCCAAAGTGCAAAAGTTGGATTCGGTCGGCCAGACGGGCCCGGAGGACCAGGGGTAGCTAACTGACTTAGCAGCGATGGGACTCCAGGGTCGAGGTCTCATCGGGACGAAGACTACAATCGGCTGACCAATGAGAAGTTCGGGATACTTTTAGTCGAAGATGAGTCAGGACTATGGAATTCAGATTTCCAAAGTGCAAAAGTTGGATTCGGTCGGCCAGAAGGGCCCGGAGGACCAGGGGTAGCTAACTGACTTAGCAGCGATGGGACTCCAGGGTCGAGGTCTCATCGGGACGAAGACTACAATCGGCTGACCAATGAGAAGTTCGGGATACTTTTAGTCGAAAATGAGTCAGGACTATGGAATTCAGATTTCCAAAGTGCAAAAGTTGGATTCGGTCGGCCAGAAGGGCCCGGAGGACCAGGGGTAGCTAACTGACTTAGCAGCGATGGGACTCCAGGGTCGAGGTCTCATCGGGACGAAGACTACAATCGGCTGACCAATGAGAAGTTCGGGATACTTTTAGTCGAAAATGAGTCAGGACTATGGAATTCAGATTTCCAAAGTGCAAAAGTTGGATTCGGTCGGCCAGAAGGGCCCGGAGGACCAGGGGTAGCTAACTGACTTAGCAGCGATGGGACTCCAGGGTCGAGGTCTCATCGGGACGAAGACTACAATCGGCTGACCAATGAGAAGTTCGGGATACTTTTAGTCGAAAATGAGTCAGGACTATGGAATTCAGATTTCCAAAGTGCAAAAGTTGGATTCGGTCGGCCAGAAGGGCCCGGAGGACCAGGGGTAGCTAACTGACTTAGCAGCGATGGGACTCCAGGGTCGAGGTCTCATCGGGACGAAGACTACAATCGGCTGACCAATGGGAAGTTCGGGATACTTTTAGTCGAAAATGAGTCAGGACTATGGAATTCAGATTTCCAAAGTGCAAAAGTTGGATTCGGTCGGCCAGAAGAGCCCGGAGGACCAGGGGTAGCTAACTGACTTAGCAGCGATGGGACTCCAGGGTCGAGGTCTCATCGGGACGAAGACTACAATCGGCTGACCAATGAGAAGTTCGGGATACTTTTAGTCGAAAATGAGTCAGGACTATGGAATTCAGATTTCCAAAGTGCAAAAGTTGGATTCGGTCGGCCAGAAGGGCCCGGAGGACCAGGGGTAGCTAACTGACTTAGCAGCGATGGGACTCCAGGGTCGAGGTCTCATCGGGACGAAGACTACAATCGGCTGACCAATGGGAAGTTCGGGATACTTTTAGTCGAAAATGAGTCAGGACTATGGAATTCAGATTTCCAAAGTGCAAAAGTTGGATTCGGTCGGCCAGAAGGGCCCGGAGGACCAGGGGTAGCTAACTGACTTAGCAGCGATGGGACTCCAGGGTCGAGGTCTCATCGGGACGAAGATTACAATCGGCTGACCAATGGGAAGTTCGGGATACTTTTAGTCGAAAATGAGTCAGGACTATGGAATTCAGATTTCCAAAGTGCAAAAGTTGGATTCGGTCGGCCAGAAGGGCCCGGAGGACCAGGGGTAGCTAACTGACTTAGCAGTGATGGGACTCCAGGGTCGAGGTCTCATCGGGACGAAGATTACAATCGGCTGACCAATGGGAAGTTCGGGATACTTTTAGTCGAAAATGAGTCAGGACTATGGAATTCAGATTTCCAAAGTGCAAAAGTTGGATTCGGTCGGCCAGAAGGGCCCGGAGGACCAGGGGTAGCTAACTGACTTAGCAGCGATGGGACTCCAGGGTCGAGGTCTCATCGGGACGAAGACTACAATCGGCTGACCAATGGGAAGTTCGGGATACTTTTAGTCGAAAATGAGTCAGGACTATGGAATTCAGATTTCCAAAGTGCAAAAGTTGGATTCGGTCGGCCAGAAGAGCCCGGAGGACCAGGGGTAGCTAACTGACTTAGCAGCGATGGGACTCCAGGGTCGAGGTCTCATCGGGACGAAGACTACAATCGGCTGACCAATGAGAAGTTCGGGATACTTTTAGTCGAAAATGAGTCAGGACTATGGAATTCAGATTTCCAAAGTGCAAAAGTTGGATTCGGTCGGCCAGAAGGGCCCGGAGGACCAGGGGTAGCTAACTGACTTAGCAGCGATGGGACTCCAGGGTCGAGGTCTCATCGGGACGAAGACTACAATCGGCTGACCAATGGGAAGTTCGGGATACTTTTAGTCGAAAATGAGTCAGGACTATGGAATTCAGATTTCCAAAGTGCAAAAGTTGGATTCGGTCGGCCAGAAGAGCCCGGAGGACCAGGGGTAGCTAACTGACTTAGCAGCGATGGGACTCCAGGGTCGAGGTCTCATCGGGACGAAGACTACAATCGGCTGACCAATGAGAAGTTCGGGATACTTTTAGTCGAAAATGAGTCAGGACTATGGAATTCAGATTTCCAAAGTGCAAAAGTTGGATTCGGTCGGCCAGAAGGGCCCGGAGGACCAGGGGTAGCTAACTGACTTAGCAGCGATGGGACTCCAGGGTCGAGGTCTCATCGGGACGAAGACTACAATCGGCTGACCAATGGGAAGTTCGGGATACTTTTAGTCGAAAATGAGTCAGGACTATGGAATTCAGATTTCCAAAGTGCAAAAGTTGGATTCGGTCGGCCAGAAGAGCCCGGAGGACCAGGGGTAGCTAACTGACTTAGCAGCGATGGGACTCCAGGGTCGAGGTCTCATCGGGACGAAGACTACAATCGGCTGACCAATGAGAAGTTCGGGATACTTTTAGTCGAAAATGAGTCAGGACTATGGAATTCAGATTTCCAAAGTGCAAAAGTTGGATTCGGTCGGCCAGAAGGGCCCGGAGGACCAGGGGTAGCTAACTGACTTAGCAGCGATGGGACTCCAGGGTCGAGGTCTCATCGGGACGAAGACTACAATCGGCTGACCAATGGGAAGTTCGGGATACTTTTAGTCGAAAATGAGTCAGGACTATGGAATTCAGATTTCCAAAGTGCAAAAGTTGGATTCGGTCGGCCAGAAGAGCCCGGAGGACCAGGGGTAGCTAACTGACTTAGCAGCGATGGGACTCCAGGGTCGAGGTCTCATCGGGACGAAGACTACAATCGGCTGACCAATGAGAAGTTCGGGATACTTTTAGTCGAAAATGAGTCAGGACTATGGAATTCAGATTTCCAAAGTGCAAAAGTTGGATTCGGTCGGCCAGAAGGGCCCGGAGGACCAGGGGTAGCTAACTGACTTAGCAGCGATGGGACTCCAGGGTCGAGGTCTCATCGGGACGAAGACTACAATCGGCTGACCAATGAGAAGTTCGGGATACTTTTAGTCGAAAATGAGTCAGGACTATGGAATTCAGATTTCCAAAGTGCAAAAGTTGGATTCGGTCGGCCAGAAGGGCCCGGAGGACCAGGGGTAGCTAACTGACTTAGCAGCGATGGGACTCCAGGGTCGACGTCTCATCGAGACGAAGGCTGCATCCGGCTGTCCAATGGGAAGGTCGGGATATCTGTCGTCGAAAATGATATGCTTGGACATAGACTCAACAGATGAATATTTCTATACTCGTCTCTCACGTCAACTGAATCGGCCGCCAAGCTAAATCGTGAGTGGTATAGTCCCCTTGCCCCTGTGCACTTTTAATCCTCCGGTTTATGGTGCTAACGTGAGTGGCGTATAATAGGGAAATAGAATAGAAAGTTAAATAAAATAGATAACTAAATAAATTACACAGCCACATAGACAAGTAGGTGGAAAGAATATACAGCTAGATAGATGGAGAGGCAGGTAGAGAGATAGGTAGATAGAATAGACAGCTAGTTAGATATATAGGTAGACAGATACATATATGCAGACGGAAATGTAGATAGAAAGGTAGTTAGAGGGATGGGTAGATAGGAAGCGAAAAAGAGGAGAAGCGATAAACGATTTCCAGTTGACTGACTGACATCGGTTGCTTACCGTTGCCTAGGGTGAACCTCCCCGCCGCTTACTTCCCATCGGCTTCACCCCAAACCCACTACCACAACCTCGCATACGGACGGCAGCAAGGTGTCTTCGTAGCTGCTTGCACCGGGATCGCAGAATATACAAACGTGCTTGCCCAAGCTGCGACTCCGTTTTCCGCTCGGAGTCTCGACCGCGATTAAGCTACTCCCCGACAAGACGTAGCAAATTGCACCGTATTCCGAAGAGGCGGTTCCGCCGCATTCGGCTCGAATCTTGCTCGCCGAATACTGATTCCATCAAACAGAGGTTCATCGCAAGCTGGAAGCTCTCTTCCTTCCTACGTTTCGCTACCTACGGGAAGTTCTTCGAGAGCAACGCGTCGCATACCGCTAATTATTTGGTTTCTTCCTAGCAACGCTCGTTCGATGTCTACTCTTTGTTACAATGTTCAACAAGCTTGTATATTCCTTTGTGTACTATAGTATTCGACAAACGGATTCTATGGTTTACTGCTATACGTAGATTTTTAACTTGTTTTCTTACGTCACCGCATGGAATGTATTTTTTATTGAGAAAATAAAATAGTTATATAGTCCAAGAGGTTCTGCCGGTGATCTTCAATGCTCGACATCCCGCTCAGACCAACACAGCTACTCCTGGGTTTCCACAGAACGACTCAGCCTCAGAAGTTCCAGAGTTAACTAACTCACACACGGTGAAAATGACGTGTGAAGTGTGTTTGACGACTCACCGGTATTGCTCAGCATTGCTTGGACAGGCTGTGTTTATTTAGTGAAGTATCTGTTCTATCTGAGTTGGGGGGGGGGGGGGATGAGTGCGAAATGGGGAACGCCTTGTCGAAGATTTGAAAAGGACCTGTGATGTGCTACCTACACAAACATCTCCTACAGAGAAAAACCTAAGGCGAACAGTGATCAATAACAGAACGCTGATCAATAACAGAACATCGTTAACTTGTAATTAATATCTACAACAAATTTATGATTGTTGACATATTAAACGTGAACATTTGTCAGAAACTTGTGCAGTGTAAATAACTAAAATACAGAGAATACTTTTTTCAAACATAATTACGCTAATTTACAGCAGATATGTTACAAATTTTTCTAGTCATTTCAATGTAGAATTTTTCTTCGTTAAGTGCACAAGTAGTCTGTATAATCTCAACAATTTCCATCGTGATCCAACGCGACGGTATCCGAGTAATCTGTTAACAACGCGGCCGGCTTCTTCATCGGCGGGACAGCATACCGGTTCCGAATTAATTATCAGATACTCGGACACCGTAATATCGGCAACTTAGTTCATAATTTCAATAATCTGTATTACATTTCGATGGTACCGTGCCTCCACTAACTCTTCGTCTGCATTAATCCGAGCAGAAATTTATAAACTATCCCACGAATTTCGTGGACGCTATGTGCCAGCTGGTTGGGTTTCTCCTTGAATTTTGCGCCGGTTTGTTATCGTTACAACCACGATACCGTGAATTCTGAAAATTCCATGGGACAGCTTTGATTGTAATTAATCCGAGCCATGGTCGCGGTAATCTTCAACAATGCGCAGTTTCTCGATTTGTCTTTTACTATTAGTATTAAACCTACCAAACAGTCGAATTTATTAATATTTATTTTTTATATCTATGAATATTGATATTTCCATGCACTTAAAAATTTCTCAGAAAAGCAGCTGTAGGTTTCCAATATTTTAGCAGAAAAAATCAGGAATTAATCATTTCGACCCTCCTAGTAGCTTTAGTGTTAACACATTAATCAACAAACTAAGGGTGTTTCACAATGTGTGAATACACGTTCGCAACGAGACTGTGGGATGAGTTGAGAGCCGAGTCAACGGAGGTCGTAAATCTTCGGTACGATTTTAAATCGACGTCGCGATGCGCGTACGACCCTACGACCTTTTACAGAGATAGGGTGAATAAGTTTTGTTCCGACAAGTTTTCGCTTTGAATGGTACGTTTTCCGCGGGAGGATGATGTTGCTCCCTTGACTTGTTGATGCTAACTGACCCCTTGGAGACGCAAATTCACTTCGCTTCGCCCACGCCGGAAGTGAATTTGCCGCGTTGACGGAACGCACGCGGATGTGGAGACGTCGAATTTTCCGATTCGCTGAGATGAACGCGTTGGCGTGTTCTCAAATGGGACTGGTGGTTGAGAGATGCTCCAATCACCGAATCGGAAAATGCCGGAAAACGACGGTCCCAATTGGCGGGTCCCTCGGGCCAAGGCGATTCGTGCGCCACCTGTCTGTGCGTGGGTGCACCTCAGCCGCGAGAGCCCGCTCTTCTTGGGTTTTTCCGGCTTCGCGTGATGTCATCTACTCTCCCTCCGAAGGTGTCTCCAAGGGGTGATTTGCCAAGGTTGCGGCATGTTTTGCAAGCCGTTGACCACGGACCGAATTTTTACCGTTCGGCCGAACGGCAGCAAAACACATGTACCCCCGTCGTTTACTTGAACGAAGATATTTTTCGCCAAGTTGTAAAATGACTGAGGGCTTTATGGAGATTTACGATCTGGTCTTTCCGTCTTAGGACGACGGAACAAAGGGTTAAGCGAATTTGTTAGTAAAACTATAAAAATGAATGAAATAAAGTAGAAACTAAAGATTTTCGTAGGTTATCAATCATTATTAATAACAGTATGCAAAAAGCTAAGCTATCAAAATACTTTCTGTCTTTATCTCATACTCGATTAAACGAGAGAGAAAGAGAGAGCGATTATAAGCAACTCGCCGAAACAAGACCAGCTAAATTGCTGCGGTGTGTTTCGCAACTCCTCCTCACGGAATTGAGGCGATATTCTCCAGAGACTCGGTCCGTAGAGCATCACGCCGCGAGAAATCTCCGCGCTGCTTTCATTATTCAAAAACCTGCCACTTTCCTGCACGCATACACGAAGAAATTCCCGGTGATACGTACTATCGCGGAATTATTAAGCCCAGCACCTACTCCGGAACACTATTTCGTAGACCTGTTTGCTAACTCGCGCGAGCGATCTAGACACTGTTTGCGCGAGAAACGCAGGGCACAGCTGGAAACAGCCTTTGATGAATTTCGAAGTTATTCAGGATCGCGCGAGCTTGGATACATTGTTTTCTAAGACACTGTAGCTGCATGTCTACCGGAGATTCTTGTCTCGTGGACAGTGAAATTCGTTAGATCACATGTGACTGAAATACAGCAGTATTTCGATTAAGCTAGATTGCTATTCTTTACGATCTAAGTCGTTCCGAGTTTTGGTTATTTATAAATTCAATAATATAGATTCTCAAATTATAATGTGTAGCTTCGGAAAATTTCTTTCTTGAGTCCCCGTTTATCTGAATTATCAATTACTCTATTAAATCGGTTAATCGAGGTTCTTTGTATTTCGAGTTGTGACACTTTTTACATGCAAGTGCGCTTGTGATTTAAACACTTCTCTTCTGGCAGTTGCACATATTCGAATAAATTATCGTTTATCGATCTCGAAATTTATTGTCTGAAAAATTAAATTGTTGTTTGTATCGATTGATGGAAAGGATTTGATACGTTCAACGTTGATTACGAATGTATACAGTATTTAATACTTCACGAAGCACCAATGTTCCCGATCGACGTGCCCGAAGATCGCTGTAATTAATACTACTCATGATTATTCCGAGCATTATGTATTTCAAGGGAATTAGTGGTGTACTGTTTGAAGAGTAAACTTCCAGGTTAATTGCAATACAACTAAACCCGTTATCTTATAACATTCTTCCTGGAACCGGGCCGCGATTACGGGAAAGCTGATACGTGCATCAAGCACACTGAACTTTTGAGTACTTTCGGAATTAGAGAACTTATCTACTTTGTCAAAGGGACTCATCGTTAAACTGCGGCGTTCATAAATCGGACTTCTATTCGAACTTACTTGACGATAACGGTTTCCTTTAAATTTGATCCCGATTCCTCAATATCGCCATTCCCTAAACTGCTCTTCACTTCGCTATCAATCGATTTTTTACGGATGCCCAATTGCGAAAGCAACTTCGCCCCGGTCGAAACGGCTTCAAGCGTCTTCATTTGATTTCCCGGGACATGATCTCTTCCTAAAAAATTACATTCGTCGCAACGGCACCGGGACGGAGCGCAAACACCGGGCCACGTGTATCGGAGAATCGAATGGACTTTTCGGTCGTGGGTTAACTTCGTTTGACGGGCGACGATACACACGGAAAGCGGAACGGCGGACAAAAACGAATCGAGGGGTAGCGAAAGTGCATCCCGATGCACCTGGGGAGAATCGTGCGAAATAAAAGCGTCCAATTTCCTCGTGATACCTAGTCGTACTTCGGTGGACTCGTCCGTTTCTTTTTTCACTTTTCTGACTTTCTCTGTTCATCTCTTTCTCCTCCTCCCAACCCCCCCCTCTCTCTCTCTTTCTGTTTCTGTTTCTCCTTCATAAAGGAAAAATCACGAGAAATCGTTTCACGTTCTCGCAGCCAGACACGCGACGCCAAATCCAGCCTGCTAAAGTGAAACGCCGCGAATCACGCAGCATCAGGACGGATAAGAACGAAACACGACAGCTTCTGGTTTTCGGATATCGAAGCGACGCCGGCAAGCATTTCAATTATTTATGTCATTTCCCTGGCAACGATCCGCGGTTCCGCTGATACGCTCCCGTCGTTTCACACTTTTTCCCCGTAGCGACATCCATTTCCGTCTGCATCGCCTTTTCCAGCTCACCGGATTCTCTTACGCCGCATCTCGTCTCGCTGGCCGCAATCTTGGCTGTCCAAACGGTACGTGACTCTTTCGGGTTTCTCCAATACCGACTTGAGTTCGCCGGGATACGCAATGCCGTTCGTGGATCGTTGGAATATTAATATCGGGATTAACCGTTTGCTCTGTGGTCTCTTTCATATCTCTGAAGCTGATTTTTTGTTGGTAAATTATTGCAAGAATAATTGTAATTGCTTTAAATAAAAGAAATTTGATACTTATTCTATGTCAACGTTTACCTCGAAGATATGTGATATTTAATTTGTACTGAGAAGTAATACATAACATATAAATTTGTTAAATTCATTTTGAAACGTTCATCGAGAGTTTAACAGGATACTATAGACGTTAAACTGGGGATTTAAATAAATCTAATAGGATTTTTTACTAAATTCTTATAGGACACCTTTCTAAAATGTTTTAAAAAATACACAATAATAATAAGCTGATAGTAACATAATTTTTGACAATAGATTAATGTAAGTATAATTGAAAGAAAGAATTTTTGGAACAAATACAAGAAGATTAAATAAGAATATCGGTCATTCTTTTTCCCGATTCCATGGTTCCAGTGATTTTGCGAAACCTACAATGACAACCCGATGATAGATTTACGTATTATTCCCGAGCAGTCCTCGCTTGTATGATTTCTCTTCTGCTAGAACGGTCAGTCCTTTGTTTCCCGTTGTAACGCGTACGCGTATCGATTAGACCGTTCCATTGAACAATCCTGAAGTAATATTGATTCGATGACAACGAAAAATGGAATAGTGAAAGAACCAAACGTCAGGGGAGCGATGTAATTGTTTCTGTTTCAAATGTTATTCACGAGAATTGCGACATTGTAGATTTTCCGACGAAGGGAATCGAAATGGTGGTTCTTGTGACCAACGTTAAAATTACCACATGTGTAGATTGTGGATTATTACGTTTTCGCATCGATGTGCTTTAAAACCTGTCTGTTTATTCGTCCTCGTCCGGCAACGTGACACGCATACAGAATTAACTCAAATCAATAACAGAGCAAACAAAATTGCATAAAATGAGTTGTGAATAAAATACACATAGAATGCGCGTGGCGGACAAACAACTGTGGTACTGTAGGTTATTTTTCCCTGTCCTCTTCATTATATGTGCGTCCTATTTTTCGAGGGCACCATGGGAGCAGCTCCCATGTGATTCTGGAATGAACGATTTCGTGTACACATCTCCATTGAATGAATTCAAGCTGAATTCAACATTTACAAAAAAAAACAGGATTTTCGGAAATTGAGTTTGCGGTAACGAAATAAAATTATCTCTTTATTTATTGAATCACCTGCGCCAATTTACTTACATTTTGGTTGGAGAGAATGGATTCGGTAAATAAAAAAACACACATGGATATCTTCAAGTGTATCAAAGTAACGCAACATTTGATTATTAATCAATACTTAAAAATATTGTATAACAGCAATTAATACTTAAATAGAAGATGGAAACACTTGACAAATTTCAACTTCGATGCTAGCTTTACGCAACACGTTAACTTGACACATATTAAATTTTATTAACAATATTTGGTAAATGTATGCGTCGATTTTGATTAACACAATTACACGAATATGTATCCTAATCGTCTATTGTCAAACCTCTAATTTCCAACGTCTAATCGAAGGAACATTAATTTTTCTAGAAATAATGAAATAATCTATTAAACCAAGAGTAATTAGAATACCTAATATAATTATTACAATAAATTATAGAATGAACAAAATGTAATACTAAAAAAGCGACTTCGAGGAACACGAAAGTCAGAATCAATCCCATTGGTTTTATTCCACGAAGCATTCTCCGAGTCTCAAGAGAACACTCGATCGCGTACAAATCGTCCGACGAGCCGACTAGAAAATGTCGACGCGATATTCGACCGCAGCGTGGACTAGACGAAACTAAAAGGAATTTTTTCGCAGCGGCAGATAAAAGCCACGTATGCGGACTATCCGCGGCTGCACCGCCGCTCGTAACTCCTATCAAAACTTTTATCTGACCGGATTACGCGACGGGAAATACGTCTGCCATCAGGAATTCGACGAAGCGTCGATACGATGCACATCGCTAGGGCCGAGATCGAATTCGCGAGCCGCCGAATGCCCCGTCCCAATTAATTCAAAACCGTACGCTCGACACAATAGAGGAGCTATGGAGCAACGTATCCGTACCTTGATGTGACAATGTCGCGAGAGGGTGCCGGTGTCTCCACATAAATAGGTCTCCGGCTGTATCGTAGCACGAACGAGCCAGCTCAGATATACGAGAAACAGTCCCAGGCCGGTTAAACGCATCACCGCTGGGAACCACGTCTCCAGGATTGTCTCGTTGATATGTTAATTAACGTTATCGATGCTCCACGAGTCGTGTTCGAATCAACTTGGTCGTTTATTATCTAATAATAATTCAGAAGGTTTTCTGGTTTACAAGTGATGTCATAGAATTCATTTTAATCAGTGCCAATAATTGTTTGATCAATTGGTAAATAAGAATTTCTTTGAAATAAGGAATTTTAGTTTTGAAAGAATTCATTGAAGTTTATACTTTTATGGACTTTTTTATATGTTTGTACTTATAGCAGCTTTTAGACGTACGTTTCAACTGAGAAAATATTTATTGAGCTCCGAAATTGATTTCTATATTTGTGTAACGAAATGCACAATTTCTAGATTGAAGTTTGATTCCATGTCGAATTAATTCGGACATCAAATGAAAGAGATGTATTCACGCGAACATTTGGTATTGAAATGATTGCAAATGTATTCAAACCGAGGTTATGATTTCATTATAAACTATTGAAATTTGTAATTTGTTTCTCTCAGCTGTAAAATTTTTTTCAATATTCTTTAGGAAACAATCGATTTTTACTTATTTTTTTTACGTACAAACTCTTTATTCTGGTTGTGCCGTTATTTCCGAGCGACTCCTTGTATTTCACAGTATATTTGCGAAATGTAAACAGTAACTTCCATATTAACAGGAAATGCGCAAATGAAAAGCGCTCGAGCGGAGCAATCATGCAAATGTAAACAGAATCAATCTTTGTATTTCATCTTTGCTTTAATGGGTCGGCCAGCTAACTAACGCCGCGGTTGCGGGCTGTTGAGATCTCAAAAGAATTTATTTCCATAATTAGCTTAACACCGCTGGCTGCAGCTAGCTGTTACTGTCATTCACGGTCCCTTCGCGACACACTGCTATTAATCGAGACAATGGAAGTAAATGCTGTACAAACAACGATGATACCGTTGATCAACGATAAACAAGGCTTATCCGGATTGACTGCCTCGAATTTCACTTCACGAGTCCCTTTAATGGTGATTTCTAAGCGAACATCGAAACAGGTCACGACGTTCTCCTTTTCTATTCAACGCGGTAAAGACTCGACTCCTTTCAGTATTCGTAAGATTACATTAAAACGGATGAAAAGTTCTTCCTTACACTGCGCAACGAATTTCCGTTCCGTTTTGATTATTATCCGACACTTCTCTTTCAAAAGTCTCCTCGTGCTTCGAATTACGCTTATGAGTAAAGGGATTTATGGAAAGTTCACAGAAAATTTGCAAAATTGTACAGGATATAGATATTATGGAAAATTATATAAAATATTTAAAGTATGGTGCTTTTAATAGTACTTCCTGGGAAAAATGATATCCTGTAGTAATCCTATTTTTCTGATGATATTCCTGAACATTTTTAATTGCATAAAAATTCGATGTTTACACTGAAACATCGTTAGATCATTTACTAACTGCTCATTGATTAATGGGGAAGGTTAAACAATTACTAAATCATCGCTAAAAAATTCATGACATATAAATTTAAGTGAAAAGGTGAGAAAAAATTACGCAAGTATTCAACTAACTTGGTTTTAAAGGGAGGAAGGGGTTTCACAGTTCTGTACTGGTTTTTCTAGTCAATACTTTTGCATCGAGAAACTGGCTGAAAAGTAAATGGTTTCTTTTTTCGAACATTTTACAAATTCAAATGTTTGTACTGTGTTTGAAACGTTTTTGTCGTAACGAAATTATTATGTATTAAAAAATTGAATTTTTTCTTTCTAGTTCGCTACCTGATTAAATCAAGAAAATTTATGTTTCTTATCATTTTTAATCGGTATTTTTAAAATGGTAAATTAAAAATCACGCAGTGATAAACCACGACATCATCTGTCTCCTTTGCTTCTCTGAGTTGTGATCTCCGTAAATGGCTGAACATTTAAAAATGGCGGTACATATCTGAGAAAAAAGACAGAAATAAAACATTGGACAGCTTGTAATTCGCGGTTAATTTTATTTTTTTTCCAACGAAGTTAGGCAAACTCTCACGCACACTCGTTGCCGTACAACTGCACAAATCTTCTTAAAAGATAATTAAAGCACCACACATATTCGAGCAAATACTATTTAAATAAACAGGACGCAGGAAATTAAAACCTCTCCTTTGAACAAACGGAATAGACTGCCAACAATAAAGGATTCCTCGTCCCATAATGAACCACCGAAGAATTCATTTCATTTACCATTATGTACAATAGGCACATACGACAAACTATAAAAACATTCCTCGCCACAAATAAGAAAATTAAAAATGTTAAAACAATATTAATAAAACAATACAATATCCACACCAACTTAAACTTTATCCACCTTCTAAAAAAAATACAGCAAAAATTAAACTCGATTTGGGTCGAGAAAGACCGTAGGATTTAATCAACCTTAATGGATACTTAAAACTGTCCAAACAAGCGCCTGTTTCAGTACACTCGCCACAAAAGTAAAACATTTCAAACAATTCGTTTCATTACAAATTTCCCATTAAAAAGGAAAATATCATCAGCAAGCTCTTAAAGTCTGCGACGAGTTGCGGTACTCGAGTAGATGATCACGAGGCACCGAAATTCGATTGGATTCCACAAATACCGCTCTCGTCCCGTCCTGATTACAGATTACGCGGATAACTTCGCTAAACGCACGCATTTCAGCCCGTTAAATTGACGGGGGGAGACGTTTCCCAAAATCTTGACGTATAGTGATCAGCGAGGCGTGTTATGGAACGTTTCGTCGTTTCTCGTATTTCTCCGTGGCGTGGGCGGAGGAAGACGAAGCTGCGAGTCCGAATTGAATCAGCATGATTTCCCGAATGCGTATTGCCGGTTGCGTAACCGTTCAGACTTCCCCCGCCTATTTACGGATACGGCCTTCTCGCCCGCGCAAACGAATCCTTTGAAGTTGATCACCAACGAAGAAGCAATTTCGTCGCCGGGGCTGGTTACAGGTCGTCGCGCCGCGTACACTGTCCTATGCTGATAATGCGATTCGGCGATGAGCCCTCTGAGACGGCTGCGGATGGAGCGGAATATCTGCTAAGAACATTGAATCCAGAATGAGTTCGAAACGGAGCGCGGTCTTTACACGGCATCATGAATTTGGATGAAATCTTCGTTGCGCCTCTGAACTTCAGAAACACAAAACCAGGGATGGTAACGAGTTATACTATCGGTGTCGATTCCTGGAACAGTAATGGGGAATCGGAAAGGAGTAATTGTTGTCAAGTGTATCGGTTCTAAGCTGTAAAATATAATAGTGATTCTGTATGTGTTCTATGTCTATTATTTTTCCGTTTTGAAAGAAAAGCAAAATCGAAATGCAGCACCGGAAAATAATTGTTATAGAACTGAAATGCAGAACCGAAAAGTAGCAGTTATAGAACCAATACAGAACCGATATATCTAATAACAGTTATGGCATTATTTCAGTTCTAAATTATTCAGTTCGTAGATAATTGAAACTGAAAACAAGAATGTAAATTATTCAGTTTACAGATAATTAAAACTTAAAACAAGAATATAAATTGTTCAGTATGTAGATAATTAAAACTTTGAACGATCCAGCACGCAGAAAATAGTGACACGGTTAATCAAGGCTCTATTATAAATGCGAAGCTTGTGTCAGAATTATGTCAGCATTTTTCTTCCCTTTTATTCCCTGCAAAACGGCTTCGTATTATTCTAGGGGTAATGTGTATTCTGTCATTTAACAGAACCGGGATGATTGTGAAATGTATAAAAATGCCCCGGCTCACAGAAAAGTTATTAACGGAATGTTACAGGCTTTCCGATTGCATGCAATTTCTGTTTTTCATGTCCGTAAAAATAACTCGAATACCGTATGTTCGTGCACGCTGTCCAGGCAGTAATAGTGGACGTGGCTTAACACTTTCACACGCCGAATTAACCTTGTGTGAAATAGATGTGATGAAAAAAGGCTTCTCCTTTTCTCGTTCGAAAGTGGACTGTATTTGTTGAATATTGAGTGAAAGGAATGTGTATGTGTTTACAAAGTTAAAGTGTGTGTGTTGTCCAATGAGTACAGCGTGATTATTATGAACTTGTGATGTATGTCTGTCTCTCTTGTCTGTCAAAGTCTCTCTATATATATAAAAATACTGAGATAGGGCGGTGTCCTTAGTGACAAATCAGAAGGCTATCTTAACCAAATAAACCGTGCCGGAACACCGTAGGTAGTTCATGCTGTTGCATCGAAGCGTATACAATTCATGAAAAAAGTTATTTGAGCCTTTTCCAATATTACGTATCGATTCGATATTATTTTATAGGCGGACTTTCGTGAATCTACAATGAGCTTCGGTTCACCGTAAAATAAAGCGTAATCAAAGAAGAATATTTTATTATACTATCGCTTTCATAATAAGTATGAATATCAAATATATCGTAATTATAAGCCACACAAAATATCCAATAATTTTAGAACCTCGCCATCCACCAATTCTTCACTCCCAAAGGTATTCCAAAATTTCAAAGCTCCAAAAACGGAATATACCAACGCAAATCAGATCGACTTCTCTTTTTTAGTAAAGAAATAAAACTCCTCAAACATCAGTAATAAAAACTGGAAAAGAATATTTAAATCTTTCTATTCCAAATGAGAAACAAGAAATAAAAGACATTATTTCCGATGTAACAAATGTGTACTGAAGTCTTATTTCGACCCTATTCAGCGTGTGATCCGATTCGTTTCGGTCTACCGGAAATCCTGCTGACCTACAACTAAATCGAAAATTAGGAAAACCAATTAACGGGTACACCGAAGAAGCAAAGTATAGCGCGAGGCAACTATAACGTCATGTTACCGAGGTGTATCCTCTTTTTGTCGCAGGTGCAACGGTGGCTGGCTTCAACTAGAAGGCGGCGCTCGAGTTTGCGGTCGCAACGAACGTTTCGGTCAGCCGGTCGTCCTGTTTTCCGACAAACCAGCCCCGGTCCTTCACATGCAGTAAGTATATAAGCTCTATCGATCCCTTTCATTTGATCGCGAGGGTTTTGCTTCATCAGTCCGGCGGAGATTGGTCAGGGGAAAGAGGGGGGGCGGAAAGGGGGCTGTGAAGGATTAACATCGAGCGAAATAAATTCATTTGACTGCCTTTATTTTATATCGGTAGAACTCCTCCCTCCAAATAAATTCAGTACAAGATACAGTGTTCCGATGGAATTGTCACTATTTGGATGACTGATGCATGGAATCGCATATCCCTTTTAATTAACGGATTACAAGGTTTTCTTGTATGTTTTAACATTGAACACACTTACCGTTTTCAAAGAATTACGTGTATCAATTAATTATCTGGGATCTTTAAAGCATTTCTGCGGATTGGATTAATTAACCCTTTGCACTCGATTTATTTTGAATATTGTTGGATGTAAACTTGTATTTATTTTTAGGGAAATGAATTAAAGTAATTTCTAGCCGTAGAATTCAACGTTTTATATTTGTTTTATTTATTATTGTTGTAATAAGATTTAATTTGTATAATCTTTTAAAGTGTAGTACTTTCCACAGTACCACAAATAAAGTATAACAAATTTGTATTGTCATCTTTAGCATGACATACAAGTGCAAAGGGTTAATATGCTTGAATCGTTCCTTGCGAAACACTTACGGCGCTTCTCTGCGCGGAGCATGCGAAATAAAGGGATGCAAATATGAAGACGGATCGACAAGTAAGACTTCGGAGGTCTTTGTGCGAATGAGTTCGATAATGTTTGCTTTATTGAAAACATTATCGAGTCGTGAATTATGATTCTTAAGAGAGTAAGTGATTCTGAAGTTCGTTAATTGTTTGAAGTAAGGGGTTTCATTGTATTAAATGGTCTTGATCGCGTTCCTCGCGTTACCAACAAATTTCGGAACTTTAACGGCAGATTGCCACTCCGATGAATCGCAGGTTTACGGGATCGATTTAACTTCGTTCCGCGAATTACCACGGACGCGCGCTGTAAAGCTTTTGTGAAAGATCTGCGAGCGACCTCAGAGAGGAAATTCTACCTTCATTACATAATGGGAACACGTCTTGTGCTAAGTTCCCTTTCTTACTGTTTGCCGCTACTATTTCGATTAAATGAATCAATAGTCAATGTACAGAGTGTTACAGATGGGGTGGGTCGCGTGAAAAGAATCTTTTAGGAAATTGATTTGGAATTATAACATTTAGAGTTAAAGAATTATTGAAAATCAATGTTAAATTTTATAGTCAAATATTTAAAACTGTAGATTCGTGGAAAACTGATGTTAAATTTTTTAAGCAAGTATAAGAATCACATATCTATACGTAGTGATGTAAAATTTACGAGACACAAAGCAATGTTTTAATTAATTGCAATCCTGTTTTCAGTATATTTTGATATTAAAAACTTGCCTTTTAAGACAGTTAGACGGAAAAGGTAAATTGATTTAAACCTTTATCCGATTTATCTATTCGTGCGTCGAGGCTCCATTAGTGTAAGAAATGCTACAAAGGTGAGCAGTTGCTTTTCTTCTGATCTTTGAAAATCGTTCAATTTCGAGGCGCGAGCATCACCTTTGAAATAACAGCGAAATGTATTCGCGTGGAAGGAATTAAGCAAAGAAGGAAATAACTTTGCTAAGAGGGATTCATGGAATTTACTTCTCCGGTGGAGGAGGCCGTCGTAATTAATTGGCTCTTTTTCCCTTTGTCCACCATTCACGGAGCGTTATCCGGGCGTTTTTGCGTGCCTTCATTTAAATGCAAATTAATTTACCTTCGCGAAACGAAACGGCTTCCTCGCTACCGACTGTTTCCAGACCACGGTTATTTTTCGTCGGCGAGATCGTGACGAGCCTTCATCCTCCTTGATCGTGTGCCGCACTCGACTCTCGTTGTACTCGCCATTCGTTGTGGAGATTATGGGACAATTATCCTCTTATTCATTATTCGTTTCAGAATGCATGCTACCGATCAAAAGTTTTAAAATTTTAATCAGGTTTTAATCAATTTATACCGCGTGATGAATTTTTTTCTCATTAGCTAAATAACAGTTTTTAAGAATGATACCTCTTGGCCCGTATCTTTGATAAATAAATGAAATTAATCCTGAAATTTATTTAATTAAGGTGAAGCTATTCTATTCTGATTTTAGTGGAAGTTGGACAAATAAATGTGTGACAGAATGCAAATGAACTTTGAAAAGAAATTTCTTATAAATGGGTTTCATTGCTCTCAATTTTACAGCGTGACTGATCTTATTACCCTTTGTCTAAATGAGGTTTCCTGAATTCTGTGGAATGACAAATAATTTAAATGTACTTGTATAAAATGATTGCATTTTAACATAATATATGGATGCAATTTCTGTAGAATATTAATATTTTTCAATACAGGTATAAAATATTGTATATAAAATATTATATATAAAGCATTAACATTGTTTATAAAATATTAATACCCTCTAATATAGATGTAGATTTATAAGATATTAGTATATTCTAATGCAGCTACAAAACACTTTATAAAATGTAAATATTTTCTAACACAAATACCTCGGGTAACTAAACATTCGTCTGAATAGTCTGCTGACCTTTGCCACTTCTGTGAATTTGAATTCAGAAGCACACTTTTAATATATGCCACGTTACTACTTGGCAGATAAGTGTTACTTTTGAACACATTTCTAATTTTTGATTAAATACTAATAACATATTATGTATCTTATGTTTTGCTACTTTGTTTGAAATGAATAGAAGAAATATTAAAACATATATGTTTTTAATTTATAGTCTATAAGACGAATGTTTAGTTACAGAATGACACTGATTTAAATGTAGTCATCTAGGATTAAGATAGATGAACGTCACAAATATAAAACAAACGAAGATTAATTTGGAGCAAATCTTCTCTGAACAGGCCGTTACCTTTACGCGAGCCGAATTTAATGATTCCTGTTTTCAATTTCGAATAGACAGGATTTCCAGATTAATCTCGGTCGCTGAATCGAGCCGCTGCGGTTATTCCGTGAGCGGGAAATCGACGGCGTCCAGAGCCAGTGGTTCATCTCCATTCTAATCGTGACGATTGGCAATTTTACGGGCAACCCGACAATTTGACCGTAGAACTTCGGCGAAGCGTGAATTGTCGCATCTTCAAAGTAAATAAATCAAGTTGATTACACGCGTGCACTCGGGCCTGGTTTTGCGGTCACGTGGCACTGATACGACTGACGACGGAACAGTTTATTAATTTCATAAATAGTGAGTCCACGATAATCGTGATTGTCAGGGAGGAACTACATCCAGGTCATGTATACTCATATGTATGTATTACAGTGACATCGCCATAGAAAATAGAATCTCCGAAAGTAAGCATTTCAACTAACAATTATTGATTTATCCACATTTTTATCTCTCTTCGTATTTTCTAATTAATTAATCAAAATATATTTTACTTTACTTGTATGGTTTAAGTTCATTAACTACTTTAATATCTGTTCTTTAATTGACGCGTTATGTAAAATACTTAAATTTGCAAATGAAACTTTTAACTTCAAAACTTAGTTATAATAGTAATTAAGAAGATGATAATAGTGGACAATAGTATTGATTACTTTCTATGTTATTATAAATTAATGAGTAAGAAATAAAGAATAGTTAAGACAATTGTATTGACCTAACGTCAAAAGGGGCATTAAAAGTAACTATGCGAGACTGTTGTCTGCAGTTGCGGTTGCGCATTCTTACGTGCCACATTGAAGGACAGGTATCGTTGAAGTTCAAAGCCGAAGTTAAACGCCATAAATCACGACTCGACACATTTATGCCAGTCGCGCTCCGTCGGTTTGCCACATTACGCTCGACTTCTCAACTTATATAAATTTCATCGTTCGACCGGCCAAACTCCTTCGTCGAAATCACTTCCGTGAAAGTGCTTGGTAATAACGCGCCAGACATTTTCAGGTCAAAAAGTGTTGCCACTCTTTTTTTTCTGCTTGCCGACTCGTTTCTACCGAATTCGTTCGTTGAATTCTTAAAAGGGCGTCACAGATTCGCACGACACGACATTCTATACTTCAGGGCACTTCATTTCGACAACAGCTGTTCGTGATTGCGGCCATTTAAATCTTTTGTCAGACTGGCTGTTGCAAATTCCGCACGCTTATCTCGTAATGCAGTACGCTGGCGATTTTCAACCTCGTTTTGTATTTATTTCAGTGTTTCCTGGTGAACAATTTTCGAGTTATTAATGATTCATATAATCTATCTTTCGTTTTTATTCGGAGCATACTTTTCCGACATGCAATTCGATTTAGTACGGTTATATGTTCATATCTGTAAACCAATGAAATCAGTGATTTCTGTGTTGAAAGCACAGTACTGAATAATACTAAGAGAATTTATAATAAGTACCTATTGTAATTACAAAAAAAATTATACAAATTAACATATAACTTTTTTGACCGAAGTTTATAAAGCGAACATTTTAATAAACCTCTGAATTACGAATGCATTATAAATCTTGAAATAATGAAATCACTAATATCAAAAGCTCATTAAATCTTCAGAATTAAGTGGTCATACCCCAAAGTTAATACTGAAACGGAGCGGGATGACACGTTTCGCAAATCTCAGGATAATTGGAGTATTAACAGTTTAATCCGATTTTACTGCGAAATCATAAATGACCAGGCTTAACGATTTCCCTGATTATTCGTTCAAATTAAAATTTAAAAAGGATACTCTATACCTCGTGAGATGCCTTTCTGTCATATTTCAAACACTTACTTATATTTCAAACGTGTACTTTTAACGTAACACGAAGTATTCAGATTTTATTAGGCAAACAGAATCCAAGAGCATAAAAATAATTATGTTTTAATGTATTACGCATAATGTAGCGTGCACTGTCGCCATCTTCCATACAGGATATGAACTATAATAAGACCATAGTATAATCGGACTTCTTGAAATGGGGAAACTTTGAAGACGCCAAAAACAATATCGTTTTGTACCACTGCCAATAGCAACTACAGTGTATCGTGTATTTAAGGTCTGTCTACCATCCAGTAGACGCATTTTCTTTAATAGAGGTTTCTTTTGAAATTCGAATTGCCAAAACCAATACATGCATCTCGAATATGCATATTAAACGGTTAAAATTACTATAACGTCGAACAATTTTAAAATACGTGGTTCTTCAGTTAAACAATATTTAAAATACGAATTATCGAATTGTAGGAAAGTATGTTCACAAAAACAAGTGATTAACAAATTAGTACAATTTGCATTATTCACAAATTCTTATTATGACACCAATAAAAATAAAGCTTGGGGATTATTAACGTAAAACTTTTTCATACAGCTAATGTTCATCATTAAATGAAAAATTTACACAGGTCTCACGGTTCGAGAAGACTTTATATTCTGCGGGAAAAAAGTTAAGTAGATTTCGAAAGAGTATTAAGCGTTGGTACAAAGGCAGAATTCCCTTAGCCGCGAAACGAATTCACTAAAACGGAACTGGTACTTATAGCTCTTGACTACAAAGTAAAAAGGATATAAATTAAACGCATCTATCGCAAGCTTCCACGATGAATGTCAAGTATCTCTACTCTACTCCATAATTAGTGGCAATGTTCTCCGGTATCACTTAAAATTATATTCATTAAACATTCATTATCAACGTAAAAGAAATCAAAATAATAGAGATCTGAAAGCAGGAAACTTGACATTTTTCTAATGGCCATCAATTTATCTTTCTTATCAATAATTATAATTATCCAAAATTCTATAACAAACTTATACTTATTACGTTATATTAATCCCTTAACGAACCTCGCAGAAAATCGAGTAATCCAAAAGCATTACAGAATTACCTCGCATCACTTCTTTCAAATAAATACGGCAGGCATTCAACGTTAAATTCTTAAATCTCGGACACGTTCAAAATGTCAAACCGACTTGAAATCTTTTCCCAATACGGCCGCGCAATATCCGTGAATGTAACGCACACTTCCGCCCGCCGTATAAAATATACAACCGCGCCAAGATTAAATCCGTCGTGCGCGTGTTTCTCTCCGTTAGAGAAAGGTCGTTCTTTCATTCATTAAGCGTTTCATAGGCGAAATATTGCTCCTCATTAAGAACAGAGAAGAAGGGCCTCCGCGATTCCGCGACGAAGTTGAAAGGATTATTCCGTCCCGGACCGAAATGAAAGCTGAGGGTGGATAGCTGCAGGAAGGGAGCGGAGTGTTATTGAAAATCCGAAAGAAGAAGAAGAAGACCGCGCGCAGCAAGCGTTCCCCGCGGAAAATGTGAAACGCTTGAAGGCAACGGGACCGTAACGCGCATCCCGCGAAATGAAGCCGGCGAGCGTCGCGTCGTGTGCCACCGACGGCGGTGGTTGTGTGCGCCGGTGACGAGAAAAGACTCGCCGAGGAAAAACACATCCACCGAATCCGTCGAATTGTGATCTCAGTTTCGCGCGTAAGCCCACTTCCCGGCGTCCTTGGATCCTTTCTCTTCCAGTGGCGCGTGTTGATTGGATGGATGCGGGTCCCGCCACGTCTGCATCTTTCGATCGTCGAATTTGTCCGAGACAGAGCGGCAGACAAGCGAGTCAAAGCGGAAAACGGATCCAAAATCGAGGCACTATGTGCTGTCGCGATATTTCTGCTTGGTTCCACTGTACACGGAAAGAATCGAAAGGGCTCGGGTTGTGATCGAGGAATGAGGTGTTGTTCACTGACAAGACTTAGCACTCGAAACGGCATACGGGCATTAGGGGTTGCTTGTTATGTGCTTTGTTTATAGTTTTAATTGGTTACGTGTAATCGTATTGACGAATAGCAAATTGCTATTGAAAATGAGATAAGGAAAGATGAAAAGTGGCCCCAGTGCCATCTTTCGTGCAACGGGCGGTATTATTCGCCTCTTTTCTCTGTAATAGTGATCACCAGCTTAAAAGTGCATAGAAGCAAGGAGATGTCCACTCGCGGCACTCGCCCCGGTAGTTATGGCGGCTCAGTATCAGTACGTCCTTGTTATTGGCCGAGTCGCGCAACAAGGAACACAAACAAAGTAGAACGCGAAGAAGTGAGACGTACATTTTATGTTTACTGAATCTTCCGGACATGGAAGTACGGCTATTATGTCTCCTGGAAGGACCGAAGAGGAGCGTGCGGTCGACTTCCCTTGCCCCTGTGCATTTTTAACTTGATGGTTGTTACTACGGAAAAAAGAGCAAAACTGTAAATACGACTCGACGCGTTCTTGTATCGTATTTTGGCGTTACTGCGGACTGACCTTTTACATTGTTGTTCCTTGCGTCTCTCTATGGTTGTTTTATATATATTTCCGTGCGATTTCTTTTTTATAGAGATTATAAATTAAGTATATATTAAGAAAATACGCTTATGATCGGAAAATGTGCTTTGCGACACATTTGGGTAATTTTGACTTCTGAAACCCTACATTGTTAGGATCACTGATATTTGATGTTTCCAAATTACTTGAAAACAGTTATAATTTATCAAACACCTAACGTCGAATAAAAATGTTCAATAGCTAGATAATAATGTAACGTAAGAACTGCGATACCAGATAATAAGTAATTATTACTTTTTGTCTTTGCAAAAAAGAATAAGCGATTCATAAAACTCTGAAGTTTTTCGTATCATCAATCTCTAATAATATTTCATGAAATATATTCTCGCGATAATATTAATGCATTTTGTACAATCCACGTGTTATTTAGACTCGCGGACGATCACAATCCAGTAGCAAGCAAGGAAACACGGCATCCATAATGCAGAATTGCAAGCGTTCACGTGAATAGCAGATATAACAGTATATCATTATCTTGATCCTGAAGTGATTAAACCAAGGCCGGTATCAGAAGATACATTCTCAAGGTTCCGAATAGCGGAAGACCGGCAATATCTCAAAACCTGCAGACGTAACGAATGGCGCGCCGGTGAACCGCGGAAGAAAAGAATATTTCACCATTATTATGAAATTATGAAATTCTATTCAAATCGCCGAGGCAAAGGGCACACGATCGCTCGTTTCTCAGCGGCACCACTAAATCCTCCCGGCGGAATTCGGCAAAATCTTATCAGCAGAGGTGAACCGTCGCCCATAAATTCCTCTAATTGGTTAATAAAATATTCGTCAGGTAGCGTCGAATAAATCGGTCGGAGCGAAGGCTGAGCCCCGCGGGACCGAGCGTAGGATTCGAACTCGATATTGCTCGGCTTATCTCGACTCCATCTTCAACCGGCCGATGAGCACGGCCGTCCCGGGGGAGTTCTGACGGGAAATTATCTCGAAAAATGTATCCTCGAGCCGCCGTGAAAGGTGCGGGGCTGAAGGAGGGAGGGAGGGTCGCGAGACAGATTGCTCGGATCGGGTTCCCTATCGATTTCCTACAATTTCCTTCATCCTATTAAGACCGAATCTTTGACGTCGATAAGTCTAGCCCTACTGTTCGCTGATCAAAGAGCGACGAGTCTAATTTCTATGACCGATTAGAATAAATCGGTACGCGCTCGAGTCGATTGTTTGACATCGACGGGTCCGCTGTCGTGCGTCACTCGAGTCGAAGATGATTCAACGACAGGATAACGCGGCTGAGTTTCGAGGACTCTCGACAACTGAATCGCGGAAGTTAGAAAAGTTTAGATCCCGTCGTTGAAATACAGAACGGAAGCTCTTCCGCAGTTGTGTCTCGGCTTCCGGCGTAAGTTGCGAGAACCGCTGCTAGCGAAAAAACGCGGACGATAAAGCGGTCGTGCGTAGGAGAAGTGAATGGAACGGCCGAACGACGGAACTCTCATTTAATATTAATTAGTTACACTCGAAACACACTGCTAAGCTGAACCCAGCGATACCGGCTACTCGCAGGTGCTCGGTGAACTGGCTGGAGTTTCACCGAACTTCCGTTAACTTTCGACTATTTAACTTCGAACTTGCTGGCGTTTAATTTTCACGAATTAGTTTCGGGCTCTGTTGAATGCATCGCATTCTTTGATCGCACTGTAAACAAACGGTCGATAGGGTTTTACAGTGTCTAGAGTCTAGGTAATCGATTTCTTTTTTTTTTTTACATTTAAAAGATTTACAGTGTACAGTATTCCATGAGGATGACACGTACGTCCTTTTGAAAAAATTCTTTCCAAATTTCGATGTTCGTTGCTGCAGATCGAGAAACATTTTTGGTGTATCGCGTTCCTAAGCGTTTAAGAAACCAAACTGGCCGTAGATCAACGGCGTCTCAAGCCAGTCAAGGTCCTAAGATAAACGCCGCTGCGAAAACTTTTAATGACCACGTAGCGAACTTGTATAAAAGGAACAAAGAGCAAACGGAAAATTGTGAAAAGTTCGCGATTAAGACATCGCTCTGTTTGCCCGAACTTTTATTTCCCCTTGCGCTGGTATTACCGCACACGAAATAATCCCCCGGCTGGTCACGAACGAACTGAAAATGTGAATTGAAGCTTTTCAACATTGCAAACAGTTTCGTCCGATACTAAGCTGTTAAATATAATTAGATGATTAATTCCGGATCTCTAAGAATTTAATAAAAAAAGACACCTCGTCCGTATATCAATATTTAAATACAAAAAAATGGGTTATCTAGTATAAGTATTATTACACGTTAAAACCACAAAGTATTACTTCAATAAATAAAAGGAACACATCGTAAAGTACTTCAATTTTCCCTATACAATTCTCAAGTTCATTTTAAGCAACGCCTGCATCCGCATCGAAGAAATCAAGAATCTCATCGACACCAGCCCCTCATGCTACAAAAACAAATTAACCATAAACACCCTCGAAATTATTCCCAAAATCCGCGCAAGCAACTTGTATCGTTCAACGGCAGAAATTAATTCAAACTCAGAATCCCAGACGACGAAGCCCCCGTAATCCAAGGGGTGCCTTAAACGACTATTAGGGGCGGTATATAAATAACCGTGGCGGCCAATTTCTCAGGCCACAATCCGTCCGGAGCGGTCGGTCTTGCCGCGGCCGGAAGTGGTTGCATTAGGAGAGCGAGAAACGGTGTAGTGCGACGGTTCATCGCGAAAATTACGCGGCAATGTCGTTCCGCAATGGCGCCGACGGTGTCCCTCTGTCGGAGACGCAAATGGAAGACACGGGAAAGCCTATAGTGCGGCGTGTTGCACGGTTTCGCGCGACGGAAGAAGGACAGCGGAATGGTTAGCAAAGGGAGGTGGGGCTGAAAAGGCGCGCAAGAAAGGGAGCGTGGGGAGGCGGGCGGGAAGAGGGCAGAAGTGGATCCCAGAGTGTGCAAATTACGGGACTATGGTGCTAATGTTAACTACACGCTTTAGTAGCCTCGTTACGAGACCATCCCGATGCAGCCGCTCTCGCCTGCTAGAACGGGAAGTCGTTAATCGTGCTACTTTTAGATACCATTGTGCCGCGGCGCACGTTCCTTTCGCGCGTACACTGTTGCCTTTGAACAACGTTACCATTCTTATATATGTACGTACGTTTCCACGGGAAAAAAGGAAACACACACGCGGACATCGACACAACGATGCGTGCGTGTAAAGGGGGACGCCAGCGTTCCAGCTAGGAACAGATTCCTGGGACATGCCTGGCGTCACGTACCCACATATATCGTTTTCGAAAGCAGAGACGCGGATTTTATTGAAACTTCTTTTTCCATGCCTGATACTCTGGGGACAAGTGATAATTATATGGACGTTTCGCTTTAATCTACATTGACGTCTGTTTCACGGTATTATTTCGTTCGATCGGCGCGACGCGATAAATTGAATCGGCCATATTGCGATGGCTGAAGATGAGCTGCAAGCGAATCAGAGATGAATGCACGTCCCGCGGATTATGCGGCTCTACTAGTGCTAACGATAGACGTTTGTTTCGCGTAGTGATCCGGATTCAAAAGGTTAGTAATGTTTTTGTATAACTTTTGAACTGTGAGAGATATTTTTGAGCACTAAAAGACTGAATAATGTATTAATATTTTAATGATAAATAGATAAACAAGAATGCAAAAGATATTTCTTTAACAACAATATCACTATTAATTTTCTCGAAATTATTTTATATTTATTATTATTATACAAAAATTATTACATAAATTAATACGTAAATTATTGACTAATTACCAATTCACTAACATCTTGCCTCCTAATTTTTTGAAAAGATGTAATACTATAAATTCAATAGATCTTGGTAACAGTGAATTGACTTTTCGACGAAGTGTCGCTACATTTTTCGTCGCGGAGCACTGTGTCCCATTACACGGTCACTTCTACGCGGCGACGACGACCGTTTTTCGTATCGTTAATTGCTTCGCGCCTTTCCTTTCTCCTTGTCCGACTCGTCTCTCACACCCCCGCGCCTTATTCCATCCTTCCGCTCGTCTCTTTTCGTTCTTCGCCGTTTGAAATCCCCGACGTTATAGGCATCCTCGAAAATAGCTCCCTCTTACCGGCGCTCCACGGATCTTTAAGTATCCGCGGGTCGCTGCATGATATTTCACGTTCCAGTTATTTTTGTAATTAAAATTATTTCGCTTGTATGTTTGGCACAGGAATAAACGGCGCGGCGGCTCGCGTGCTCAGAGATTCAGAAGAACCCCCAAGACCGAACGGCAACTTTGCGCTGGAATTCCTTGCTCTCGAGATCACCTTCGCGTGAAACATGTTCCATAATGAACCCTGCGCAGCACTCAGAATTTTACCGGACGTTGATTAATCGCGCGAATTCTCTTTATGAAGTTTTTTCTCTCGCTGCGGAATGCTTTTCCATTGAATTAATGCGCGGGCCGGTTCGACCGATAAATCTTCTACGCGCTGAAAGTTTTGTTTTAGGGGTGAGAAGCGAACGCCATAGGGGAATGTAAATGAGATTAAATGTATTGGTCATGCGACGTAAACTAATGCGTTTCCGGAGTCGACGTATATTCATTTGCTACGTCTGAGAAAGAATGTTGAGGATAAGTCTGGGTTAGCTGCGAAAATTGGAAACTTTAATGAAGCTCGATTTTTTAACCCTGCACCTCTTAATTCTTTCGTAGATCCAAAAGGGTTGTTTTACTGTAAATAATGGTTGAAGAAAAGTTATATCTTCGTGATAGGGGTTGAACGTTCACAAATAGAAAACAATATTTTCCTTCAATTCATGCGAACTGAATAATATTTCCCTTCTTTACTTTTTCAACCCTCATAAATAGTATCTTTCTGGATCAACGAATTTCAGTTAGAATTTTGGTTGCTCGTTTCACTCCGCTCGACTTATGGACGAGAACCCGCAGAATTTCGGTGAAAAGGTGTTGAAAGCGGATCATCCCTCCTATCTATCAGGGTGGATCGCAGGCCGATCTCCCAGATTTTTCGAGATTTATCCCCGGCGTTCCCGCCGTAGGGGGATTTGTCACCGGCGTAATCCAGTCTGTGTAATCGAAGATGAATCAACGGGATCCTTCCCGCGGCTGAATGCAAATCGTTCGAAATTCCGCGCCGTAGATAAGGGATCGAGCGGGCCGCGCTAAACCGGCTAACGATCGTGAACCGGCGGCGTCGGCGGTCGTGCCGTTCCCGGGAAGCGTTAAAACGTTCGATCGTAAGGTTCCTGTTCCCAGACACTAGGAGAAATTTCGAGGATCGTAACCGACGAGCCGTGAAACGTTGAAGGGGCCGAGGGTAAATTGCGCGGCGGGGCTGGGCGAGGCGGAGGAACGTTTGGCCGAAACTGCGACGACAAAGTTGGAATTTCCGGGGGCGAGAGTGTCAACGAAGTCAAGGGAACGGGGCGGACGGGCAGAGCACGAATTGAAACGACGACGCGAGCGGAAAGAAGCGGGAGGAAAAACGGTCGAAATTCGGTCGGGGAACCGGTCGACATTCCGGTAGCGCGCGACCGATATTAAGTTCGTCGACACGGCCCGCCCTTTTGATCCTCTTATCCAAAACTAATTTTCCTTTGACACGTCCGCCGCTTTAAATACGCTTGCCATCTGACCTCCTTCACGTACGTTTCCTTTCGCGTAAATCGGCTCTCGTCGCTCGGAAAGGAAAAGGAAAAAGCGAAACAAACGGGAAAGAAAAAGAGAATTACCGTGTTCGATTCGCTTTTCCTTTCTGCTGTTTATGAAGAACGTTTTAATCACTCGACGCCTTTTTTATTTTGGAAATTACTGTTTTAAAAGGTTAAATGAACGCTTGATTGTCGAGGGTCGATGACGGTTACGTTGAAAATTAAGATGAACGATGAAGGTGTTAAGGTATGGGGGAAAGTTTGTATTTAATCGAAAGGAATGATTTGGATTGCTTTTTCTCAGTAATTGTTTGCGTATCCGGCTTCATTGTTTTCTTGACCGTATTTGTTTAAGTTTGCTTCGAAGTTTCAATTCCAATTCGGTGAGTGATGCTGTAAGGATAATGATTACTTTAATGAAAAATATTGACATCTAAATTGCAATAGAATTTCGTACATTACATATAATATAATATAAATCATACTAGGTATATATACAACAAAAAATAATATAAAAAGTTATTGTTAAATTTGTTAATGCATTATTTCTTTTAACGTATATTTTCATATAATTCAAGCTCTCTTCCGTCCTTTTGAATTTGAAATAAATTCCACATTAATCGTACCTATCGTATGTCATCTCAAAAATGGCATGCACTTCACACACTTTTGAGTCAAAAGTTTTCGCTTCCTAGATACGTGCCACAGAACAGAAAATTAATAACAATCACTTGTGTCGAAAAATTTACATCAACACTAATAGTGAATATCAATTAAAAAATAGAGATTACATATGTGTAATAATCAAATAGTAACAATTTAAAAACACAGAACAGCAAAACAATTGCAAAGATTTAATTTTACTAAAGGAAAGATGGCAATTGCGTTTCAGGCAATTTTGCAATGGCTTCCAAATTATTTGAAATCTCTGATGCTCTTATTTTCTTAAACGTATTAAAAAACTAAGTCTAGTAGAATCGTTAATATCTTTAATTAATATATGTCTTTTACTTTGTCATTACATTACAAAGCATTTGTCAGCAGTTGGAGCAATAAAGGCAGCAAAAGGTTTAGGGAACAATGAACATACTTCGCTGTGAGCAAGGCGTGCATTAATTACGCCAACGTACTCGTTGACCGACCTTGGTCGAACCAACTCGTTTAAAAACGCTGCTCGCAGAGCAATCAATTGCACATACATGCAACATTGATCTGGCTCCCTCCCTCACACGAGTCAAATGCACTCAAGCCACACACGTCCCAAGTACACTCACACACACTCAGCAACAAACCAAACTGAACTCTGCGTTTCCTCGGGTCGCGGTAAGGTAATCAAGGAAATATAATCACCGCAGCTAATTATGCCGTCTCTTTGAGCTTACGTACAACACTAATACGTCTCTCCTAATATCAGTTGACTCGTATCCGGGGATGTAATCACGCCGATGTAACAAGCCATGAGACTTGGCTTCAACTAGATTTCATCGCCAAGCGTAACACGATTCTTTAAATAATCTATTTTCACAGCAATTTTTACCATTTATATTATAATTTAAAAAGTGTAGAACCTTCCTTCTATTACATACTGTTTTGGAATTTCAGTCAACAAAAGGTAGCCTACTTTATTACTCGTTTTATTAATCAGAAAATTGCTGTCTCTCTAGGTATCAAGCAATCTCCCAACTCTACATACCAACTCCTTAAAGAGACATTTATTACACATTCTGAAGCATAATCAGCCACTACATTCCCCCCAATCACTTTAAAAAATGTACAATTCATCTATCTTAAAACCTATCTACCAGTACAATAACATATTTATAGAAGTTAAATCTTCAGAAAAGAGAAAAATCATTTTACACACATCCCACATGAAATTCACCATAATAAAATAAAAAATTAAAATCCAGCACCTACTCTTACATTCACTGTACGCAACATTAGCTAATTATGTCATCTCTTTGAGCCAATGTACTACAACGGTAATACGTCGCTCCTAATATCGGGGACATAATCATGGCGGAGTGTAACAAGCCGCGAGGCTCGGTCTGGTGTACTTGTTAAACTGGTTTTCGCGACGACGATCCAGCCCGAATTAATGAGGAGTCCCGGTAAACTTCATCAGCCAGGGCCCAGCATTCGCGACAATTCTGGGGCGAGGTTTGCTCGGCAGATATTTGATCTCGATCGGCCGATCGGCACGGCGCGCGTCGTGTTCGCGTTCACGACACGGTACCGGTTCACTTCGATATCGGACGAACTAATAAACGCGACGCCGATATATCTGGCCACTCTTGTGTACATTCCGTTGCGGACCGGACTACGATATAGGCGACCGTCGGGAGGCAAATAAGCGAACCCACAAATTCCCTCCTCCCCGTTAGGAACGCCGACTCGCTCCACGTTAACGTCGACGACGGTTAAACGATCGCGCCGGTTAAATTACCGTCGCTAATGAATCGTACGTCCCGCGCGACACATATCCGACCGTCTGAGCCACCGATAACGATTCCTGATCGCTTGGAAGCGAGTCAACCTTGGTGCTACGACCGTCCTGGACCTTCTGCAATTTCGGTTCGTCATGTTGCTGCGAATGTTTCGGGAAAGTATAAGAAAAGTCGCAAGTTTGATTTCATGATTTCATTGTTTTTCAAAATATTCTCCCTTAATATTAGTACATTTTCTATTTTATTGTGTCAACACGTTTTAATTTGAGAAACCTATAGCTTTACAAAAGTAACATAAATTTCCGTGTTAAAAGATTCTTTAGCAGCAACCTGGATATTATTTTCTGATACGGATTTCTTGAAGTGTTTATGCTTCTGCTTTATTACTATTGCAGATGAATCGAACTTGTTGCCAGCAATCTCAGATGAGTTATTAAACAAAGGTACCGTAACTTTCTTGCTGGGAAGATAATATTTAATTTCAACTTAAATAAGTTACTAGACAATTACTTTTGCTAACCTGTGTCCAAAATTTAATAGTTTATAGATGTTTATGGAAGAAGAGGTTAATAGTTTATAGAAGTTCATTTGAGAACTTTAATTGATTTTGATCTTCGTTAGACTTTGATTTATCTGAAACGATTTACCTGAATGTGGCTTTGAGGAAAACGTTTCCCCATGGCAATCCCCTCACAAGATACTTGAAGAACGTCCGTCAGCGTCACAAGCATCCTTTAGGATTTGCCGAGCCATGCAGCTCTGTGTACGACCCTTCAAAGCATCCTCCTTTTATGCTTTGTCCGGCTCCGCAGGGTTTGTGATCACGTTACATATACTCGAGGGTTTCACCGGTTATTCTTTCTTTTATAAATTAAATCAGTTCCACTGTTTTAAAACCTAACAAATCTAAATTTAAAATTACCTAAGGGCTACCACTAACATTGACATGAATTAACCAACGTAAATAGTATTACCGAAATTCTCTTAATTTCTTAAACAGTATCTTTCACCATTAATCAAAAAAATTCGTCAAAACTCCGTTAATTTTCCTAACAATACTCCTAACTAAACAGTAATTAGGAACTCAAGATTCCTCAATTGCTTCCTTAACCTTCTTGTATCTCATAAACTCAACAAAATCAGATTCATTCGATATTTCACCAAGAAAATTAATTTCGAAATCAATACAAAAATTCGCATTACCCAAATTCTAGCAACATGTCAACGTAGTCAAACAGTTTGGACCAGTCCTCGACTCCAACTCCGAAACTCCGGAAACTCATTCCCGGCGCAACGATATCGCAATAGTCCATAAAATTTGCCTGCTTGTCAAGGTGAGACATCCAATTAAGCGGGGGCCACGAGAGGACGCGGCGTAGGAACGGGTCCGAGCATTAATCGGCGTCATTGTAGCGCGCTGTTATTCCCGTTAACGGGCAAGCGGGAATCTTGCCGGCAAGTTGGACGCCCCAAAACCACGGAAATCCGTTTTCCATTCTCCGGAGAGCGAAACCGCAGTATTCTCCTAAGACGCGGCTACCGGCTACTCTGGATAACGTTTTGGTCCGGTGATCGTCCGGGTAACACAACTTGCAAGCACCTTGTAAACACTTAAACCCGTCCTCTGTATGAATACGGGCGTACGGCGTGAGCTTGCACTTTCGCATAAATAGTAGTCTTTCCTCCTTGACCCTTTCTCTCTATCCCTCTCTGTCTCTCTCTCTCTCTCTCCTCCCCCTCTCTCTTTCTCTGTCGCTCTGTCTGTCCCTCTATCCTTCTCTCTTTCTCCCGTTGCTCGTTTCGAAACCGCGATTATCTTTATGCAAAGTTCTCGTGTTCCACCGTTCGCATCCGCGAAACACCGCCCCAACACCAGCTATTCTCTTTTCCGCTGAATTTTGGTTTCATCCTCGAGATGTTCCAACATGGAAATTGCCGCGCAGATTCCGCCCAGATACGTTCTTCCGCCGTTGAAATTTTCGGCAGAGTTCGGGCCGGTGGACTTCCGCGTGCATACATCGATCACTCGCGACGGTCTGCTCCAAGTTTCTGGTTGAATTATTCGGGAATCGTAAAGTGTATCGCGTTGCTGCATGAAATTATTATTAAAGTTTACTGTTTTATGATTGCGTTAGTATATTGGTTTGTGGAGTTATTAAGCTTTCGAATAATTGGAACATGGAGATATTTGTGACGCGATTATTTGTAATTAAACTGGGGGAATTAAAATTTAACTGGCGATTTTGAAATTTCATTTAGTCGAAAATTGAAAATCCGGCTGGTCGGCGCGTATCGTGAAAAGGAATTCGGCACTTGAGGTTTATTCATCGTACGGGAACGGTTCCGATTCACTCTTCCTCGGGGCGATTGTCCGGGACACGCGGCAATTGCGAATTCTATCCTTTTACCGCACGCGAATCGTCAGAATGGACGGCAATTGCTGGCCGCCGGATTGTAAACTAACGACTTCCACTTTGCGTACGATCGAAACAGCGTAAACGAGTTACACCGCAACCAGCTGACCATGAGTACGTGCGTGACCGTTGTCACGCCAATCACGTACGGTTTGCCAGGGGCGCGATTGGAACTTTCGTTCTAATTTTTGCGCCCCGCTTAACCTCCGCGCGTTGCCGTTTCCGTTTTATAGGATGCCCTTCCAGACGTAAAAACCCCGATAGTGTACAGTTCGGGGCTAAAGAAGTGACCGCCATTTCATCCAGTCCCTAACCAAAGTGGATAACACCGTTTTTGGAATTTCTTTTCAAAGTGATCTAGCATTTGATCAATTACTCACCTTTCGCATTTAAAATAAATATCAAGTTGCACTGCCATGCTATTAATCAATATTACCATTAAACAGTAAATCATTTATTTGGTAGCTAATTTGATTCATTTCCAATTTTTTAGAAATGTAATTTCTTTGAGTAATCTCGTTATGCTACAGGTTTGATTATTAGATAATGGAATTCGAATGCATAAAGTTTATAAGAATTCAGTTTTGAAATTAAACATAGGTGTAGTACAGGTCTCGATCGAACTTGGACTTTTTTGAAGACACATGAAGATATGCAACTTCGGAAACTTCAGCTACCTGCTGCGGTATCGTGCTATGAATATGTTTGAAGTTTTAACGCATTGCCAAAATTTTCTAAGTCCCATACTTATTCCAATTCTCAGACGTATACGTCCTGACAGCTCAGTGAAATTGTTCAAAATTCTTCGTAACTGTCGTAGCCGGCATAACCGTTGACTGAACTACGGAAATTCGCGAAGTACGTTGATGTCGGCGAGAGCAAGAATATTTTAGGAGACTGCGAGAAACTAGTGGAGATCTGAAAAATGTTGAACCCCTATGCATTTTAACAGCTTGCTAAAATATTCTAAGTTCCTTCGATACCAAAATGCTTCGGAAATTTTCTACGTTCTACCAGCTCTCGCTTCTGAGCTCCGAATCGTGTTTAATGGTAGAGAACAGTAAAAATAATCATTCATTATAAACTTATTTTTCTTCAATTACATGCAACGAGGAATATAAATCGATTCATTAAATTCTACAGGATATTTTCACATGTAAATATTTGGTACAAAGATCGGTAAACACAAGGTTGAATTAAATGAAATGAAATGTAATCGAAATCAAAAAAGGAACAATAGCAAAGGAACATCGTTTATACCGTAATCAACTTAATTACTCGACCGATGATTACACGCACCAAGATATTAATCAATAAGTTTGATAATGTTTGGAGTATAATTGTTACAAATATCGGTTCTTTAATTAATGATGGTACCACCTCGGCGTTCCCATCATGCACGAAAACGCAGATATAATGAGATGCATGACGTGTGCAATTAATGATTAATCTTCACGTTGAATACATTTCACGTTTCAATGGGCAATTAAACATTTACTGAATGTTATTATTTGCTTTACATATGAATTACAAAGCATATTTTTTAACTTCAAATTGACTCCGCAATTTGAGTGATTTAAAAATTACAAAATCCAATATTGCAAAACGAGAATAAGAGACAGAATATGATTATTTTGCTTGCAACAATAGATAGAAAATGTTACGCGTGAATACGAAAATTTTCGAAATAATTCATTACCGATAAGACATCAAATCATCAGTTGAAAAATTCGGAAAAGCAACGCAGCTCTGTTTATCAGTCCAATTACAAGACAACGCCACAATTAGAAATAACGTGCTGATAAAATTGAGAAGCTGTCTGAATTTTCTATAGCGGGAAACAGTGACGCCCGGATATAGATACGTAGTCTCGCGACAATTCTGAAAACGAAGCAATTCAGAAGCCTCGGCAGCAGCTCGTTCCAGTTCACGTTCCTCGTCTCTAAATCTGTTCGCGACCTCGGGAATAAAGGATGACCATTGCTGCCTCAGCTCGTATCAAATGAAAGCTATACCAGTTTTAGACGTAGCCTACGTGACCCGAGCGACGATAACGCGGAGTTGGTGTCACCCGGTCGACGTCATTACCAAATATACTCGACGGGGGACGTTTTAACACGGAGACGATCATATTATTTTAATTTGATGCCGTTAGCGCTCTTTTTTCTCTCGGTCGTAATATCTTGTCAGGTATTCGCGGCAGTGAACATTTCCACGGCGGATGGTACGGGATATTTCCATTTGTGCCATTTTCGTATGAACCGTGTTCCTTTTATCCTTCGTTCAAAATTGAAGGGACTCAAGACTCTCGACTGTTAAGTGGATTATTAGGGAGCAAGGATTACGTAACACGTTACGGAGCGACATTATTGCATAAATAGTTACGGTAGAATCGAGAGATTTCGAACTATACAGGATAAATGTAAAACTTTTTAAGAAAAGTTATTATTGTTACTTAAATTATTAACAAAAATAGAATTAAAAGCAATGTACTGTTGTAAATTGTAATAAGAACCATTAGGTGTTAGTCTACAATTTAATAGAAATATATTGTAAGATGATCCTCCTTCCATGTATTAATACGCGTGGATAGTTTCATAATTACAAGATCTCGATAGAAAGACAATATTTCAACGAGCTTATCAATGTCTTACAAAGTGCGAACAGAATTTTCCATCTCTAGTGTAATCAGGAGGGAGCGTTCAGATACTTTCCATGAACGATGAGACGAAGCGAGGCGCGAAACGAGGACATCGTCTATTATTTCAAGACTCCCTTCGGCGTTCGTGGAAACAGCACAATATTATCCGTCGACTTTCGAGCCTCCCGTGAGAATATTCTCGATGCCTGGAAATATTGAACACGACGTGGAGGGACAAAAATGTCGGATTAATCGGCGACGATCAACGTACGAAAAAAAAGCAATGGAAATTTTCATAGAATCTGGTCAGTTCCATTTTCTCATTTACTACAACGATTCTAAAAGAAAATAAATAGAAAACAGATTTCTGTAATATGACGTATGCAATGTATTACAAAGGCCAGATTGTAACCTTATTTTTATATTATGTGAAATTGAGAAATTGAATTCGTTATTTCATCGGAATTACGCAAGTCATTTTTTAATCAAGCTATTAACACAATTCTTCCATTTTTTCGTATATACTTATTTTTACTAAAAGGCAACTCAATGGAACATATTAAATTACTTAATATAATCTAATAAAAACATATACAACTAAATTAATTTTACAGTTATTCCAAGAAAAGTAGAAAAGTTAACCCCTTGCCAACCGAGTCAGACTCGTGATATTTATGTTTGGTCGAAAATTTTTATCACGAGTCAAACTCGTTAAAGTACGGCAAGGGGTTAATTGAGGAAAAATTATTAGATTTAGAACAAAATTTTAAGCTAAAATTGTAAAAAGCGTTTTTTAACCAAATTGATTCGATTACTGTACAAACACTTCTTAAAGCACGTTCTCCGCTGTGCAATTCCAGTTTTCCGAGGCTGCAGTCCGGTACGCCCACGGAAAAACACATTGACGTGTGTGCGATTTCTATCTGTCGAGCGAGGATAAAGCAAATCACATTTAACTTTAGGCGCACCGTCTACGAGCCTGCGCGAAAGTGTGTCCCCTTTGGGATTATAATCCGGCATCCTCTCAAGTATCCTGTTTACGAAGACCGCCGAGGTAATTTCGCTTGAACCTAGAGAGGGCAGCCTCAAGAGCCGAGCATCAAAAGCCATCCTTGAAAGGAAGACTACGGACTGCTTTGGGGGGACACTTAATTTTTCGGATTTTCCGTCATTCCTTTGCGTTTCAAACATTTATAAACCGCAAACTAGCGGACGCGCTTCAGCGCGATATGAGAAATTGGTTGCCTGATATTGCAGCGAACTACGATTCTGCGTAAATCACATTAATCCCTTCAAACATATGTAGAATGCACTATAATCATTTTATATCGCTTAACAAGTTTATGGTCGCGAATTATAGGACGATTTGGTCTTATAATTATAAATCTTAATTTTGCCAATAGTTGGCGAATTTTCATTCGTTACGTATGTTTCTATTTTGACGCAAATATACGTCACTTTAGAAATTATAACACGGTGAGTTTCACAATATATTTACACGATTGAAATTTTCTATTTTCGAGATAATACAGGTAAAAAGTATTTTATAAAAGGCATTAAGAAGTTAATTCATTGCTTTAAGTTTCTCGGAAATACGTGAACTCTGAATTTTGAACTTTTACCCCAAAAAGATTTGTTTCAGCAACAGCAGTAGAGTTATGTCAGAATGTTCAGCTTCATTTGCCCTTTTCCAACATTTTTCTATATTTAATTCCTCATGTTGGTCTGAAAGACACGCTTGCCCAGTAAATGAATGCATTGCATGCGAAATCTACCTTCGTGGATGAAAGTACTGTACAAAATTAAAAGCTGTTCGCTGAAAACAAGCTGTGCAACAAAAACTTATTAACAAACTTCGAAATGAAACGCGTTCGTTGTGTCGAAAAGAGGGGATATAATTGAATCAATCCTTTTGTTCGAAAGTAATTGTTGCCCTTTTCAATGTTTAATACTGGAACTACTAGACCAGTCAAAATGATCCAATCAAGCTTTTTCTTCAATTATTATAGCGATCAAAGAGTTATCTCTAATAGGAAGTATTAAATTAATTTGTTCATATGCATTACTGCAATAAAAATTGTGCCATGTTTAAAGGAATAAGCTTGAAGTTTTTATTCGATATTAGAAAATGGGACATCATCAGTGCTCAATACTTGTAGTGTTTATCCTTAACTATCAATGTTGGTTCCAGAGATTTGTAATTTCAAATTTAATGAATAACAAGGAAAATATTTTTCATTTACTTAAAACAGTACTTTTATTGCATCAGAAAGTACATACTGGTCTTCTGAACCAACAACGGTTGTAGTATAAATTTTTTCCGCCCCAACAATTAAGGGTTACCGATGTTCCATTGATCCGACGTAGACGAACGAAATATTTCCGATGCGCGCGCGGCCGCATTACGAAACTTTGATGAAGTTTCGACCGCTGATACAAGTAACTGTAGGCGGACACCATTACCAACGCGCGAACGGCAGCTGTGTAACATGTCGAATCAATTTGGAGCGATCGCATATTTGACGCAATTTGCGGCTTTGCGCGCATCTTCGCCACCGTGTGCGCGATTAATCATCGTTGTAAATGATAATCGCTTCCCTCCCGTCGCCGGCGCAATGTCGGTTGCTGATCTATTCTGTAAGGTTATTGTTACCGTTTTTTCGATACGGACTGCTGGGAAACCGATATAAACGGCTTCTTTACTTCCGTCTGCGCGAGCTCGCGCGCCTCCATGCAATGCATTCCCGGCTCGAATGCCGCATCGAACCCTTTCAGCGATCGAATATCGTAATGGAGACCGCTAATACAGTTAAGCACCCGTACACGAGCCCGAATTTACGACGGTAATAACTAGATCCTGTGCGTTTCTTCGAATTTACATTTTTATCGATGAATCTGGAAAATCTGAAATTAAACAGAATGCAGCTATTTTTATAAGTTTTAAGTGTGTGTATAAATTGACAATAATGTGGGTTATGGCATCATTCTATGGAGATCTTATTGTTCTTCTCGTGTGTATGGCTGTTTGACTGCAGTACATATTTTATAGCACAATTCTGGAACGTAAGACAAAACTTCAGGGTTAACGAACTAATGGAACTGCAGTTTCATTTTCATGGTATCAACGACCAATATTCGCTAACAGGAGTATGTAACACAGTTATTTCTGTCTCTCTCATGGCACGTCAATGTCAGCGTTTCAACCAACATGCCTCACGCTATTATCGGATCGCCACGGTTCAGAACAACTTTGAATCAGTAATTACTCGAAAAAACCGCAACACAAACTTCAACATTCTCGATATTACCCAAAACAACGACAAAAATTCGAAAGTATCCTCAATTCAAGCCGTCACCTCTCAAAGGGCCAAACATAAAGCTGCTTCCTCCGTAATTACATCCCCTTCGCTCCAAAGAGAACTGCATTGCGGCCCTTGATTAATCCCGATATCGCCGATAACGGCACAATCATTACGCAGGACTTAATAAACTATTCCCCCATTCCTGTGGAACTCGAGAAAAAACTTGGAATCGGGACACAAGTCAGCATTGTACAGAGCATGACGATGGCGGCGATCGAAGCGAACCGGTCGCGGTTCCATCGATTAAAATCTCTAGTTTCTCGAAATATGAAGGGAAACTTGGTGACTCGCTCCGAGTTTTAATATCGAGTTTCGCGTGACGGTTTTCAGAATCGAACCGAACGGAAGAAAGTTAGAACGAGGTGGGGACGGAGGTGGTAAGGTAGATGTACGTGGACTGGTTATGACGGGGAAGATCGTGGGATGCATCGAACTTCAGCCACCCCCCAACCCCTCGTTCGGCAATCCCGGCAAAAGGGAGATATTATCGGTATTCTACGAGTTGGATTGCCGTCGGCCCCTCTCTCCTCCACCGCCTCCTCCAGCTCCGCCTCAACCCCCGCACACACCCACCGCCCTTTCCATTTCCTCTGGCTTGGAGGGTTATCGACACCCTGTCAACGGTTTCGCACCTTCGTTGTCGGGGATGGCCCACTTACCGAATCGATTCCTATCGAACAATAAACAAGACCTCCGATGGAAGGGGGTGGCAGGGTGGAAAAGCCGACACTGCGGTCACGGCAGCGCCGAAACGGTTCCGCGACGCGCACCGGTGCCGACGGTAATTATGCCGCTAAAGGCGAGCGTTACTGGTCCGAACGCCCCCGACTCGAGGAACCCTGTCCCGAAACGCGTTTCATTAACCCTCCATCCACGGCTAACGTGGAATCCACGTCCGGATTATTCTATCAATTTCGACGGACCACGTCCGAGCGGAATCCACTTTCCATTGAATCTTTTACCAGCTTTAATGTTGGTTTACCTGTGCAGCTGTATTTTGAAGGGTAACATACTCGGAGAAACTTTTAACCATTTGCCGACGAGAATTTTTTATTGTTTTGAAATGTCGTTCCGCTGAGGACTGGATGTATCGATGTTCTGAATATTGCGAAAGAAGACTATGTATTAAATTCTCGTTGTTTGAGTAATTGGGTGGTTTACTTGTAGTTGTAGAGTTTGGGTATTTAAAAAATAAGAATGAATAGGATATCGATGGGTTAATAATAATAATTTTTAATATTTTTTTGCGTTTCGTTACAAATTTTCTTATAATAAAGGAATTCGTGGTATAAAGTTAAGGGAATGTGTTGACTCGTTTCATGATGCAATCGATTTCCGCGCATATTTTGAGATTCCCTCGAATTTCGCTAATTATTCTTGTTGATTGGCGTCGCGACTGCGATCGAGCGCAATGGAAAAACAGGGAGAGTCGGGGAGAAAGTTTTTCCGTTTCCACGAGCAGAGAAGCTTTTTTATTATTCCCACTCGCGGCAGGATTTGGGTCAATGCATCTTCTATTGGAGGAGAGACGGAAAAAAAAGATCAGCCAGAAGAACTCGATCGATCAAAATCGAATGACACCGTTAGAAAAGGAGAGTTTGGTGAATGGAAACGAAACGGTCCCCCGGAAAAGGTTCCTTTCGCTTTTCCTCCCCGCTGTTTCGATTTTCTTTCATCCCCGCGCTAAACGTATTCACGCGAAATACGTTTTAATCTTAGTTGCTGGTGACGTTTCCTTGTTAGAATCTATCGCCTCGAGGAAACTTTTATTTTTGCGTGATAAAGTTTGATAACTTAGTAAATTAAACGATCGGAGCTTGATGGGATTGCCTGAAGAGCACGCGGTACGAAAGAGTTATTCGACCAGTCCGCGTCGCATTACGGTTCCCCGTATTCTGTATTTTCTGTATTCACCGGCACGCGAGTAGGAGGAATTACAACTGTTCCGTGACTCCGTCGCTGGCAAAAACTTTGTTAACCCCCGACGTTCGTCTTCCTTTTTGTTCTTCGTTTCGAGACGACCGCGCTGCCAGAAATTGGATCCGGACTTTAAAACGACCTCGGCTCAACAGACGTTTCCAGGAGAGTTCCCTGGAATCTCTCCGGATCGAATTTTCATCTGGACAGATGGCTGCTTCTCCATCGGACTGCGACCTACGGCGATTTCTTTCCCTGATACCGCGAATAATGCCTGTCCTATCCATATCCGCGTGAAGTCCTCGTCAGCGTTGAACGGTTATTTTCCATGTTCTACACGAGCCGGTCGTTGGATTCGCCCGTGTTTCCTGAACGTCCTTCCCCGATCCAGCGCTACCGATCTCCTGTCATTACAAATCCGATCCAGGAACACCTTTAAATCCATAGACGCTGCCTGCCACTTTGGCCATTGAAATGCCTGCACGGTCTTGAGATCGGTTTACGTTCTCTGAAGAGGAAGATGGTGATGGATCTATAAGTTTTTCTTGCCTCATTCTATGGTTCTAAGCGACTGATTTTATTTATATTGACAAAGTGTGATTGTTTGATTTATACGTTGAATGCCGTACGATTTCATAGAGCAAAATACACGAAATGGGAAATTATGATATTTAATCATTTGATTCAATTGCATTATTATTGCGTGTATACCTAACTGAATGCCTCCGCATTAGGTAGCATTGTTTATAATATAGAAATGTTTTTAAATAATCATCATTTAATTGAGTAAACAGTAAGTCGATTTCGTTGGGTATCACCGGTGATCTCCGTGGCATTCAATGTATTAAAGGAATCGTATCAGAATGAATAATTTATCTTTTCTAGTTTGTTCGAATTCTAATGCTAAGGTGGTTAACAATTCGTGTTTAATGCAATTTAATATATGACGTTTCCTCAGAAACTTCGTTCAAAACCACTAAATGTTTATTAATTTATTACCATTAACATATTTTACTTTTTACAAAATCGAGTCTCACGAAATCTGCTTCCGTCGGTATTCTCCCAGTTATAAGGTCCAGAAACGCTAACACGGTTTGAATACAGTTCGATCGCCATTTATCGGGAGGAATCGAAATCCTGTGTTTTTCCTTTGACACTATCTTCAACTCCCCTGGAATCTCCGTTGGGACGCGACAGATAACGAGCGCCTTATCTACATCTGCGTCTCGCTCACCCTAGCAGAAATTTTATTTTCCCTTGTTCGACACGATCGAGATGGAAAATCCTTCGCGGCTCCGACACCGCCACTTCCGACGTTGCTTCCGGTTCACTGACCGTGCTCGCGCACCGACACACACACAAGCGTTCAAGATCCGTGACGTATGGATTTACAGTTGCCCCGAAGATGGCATATTCCGACGGACCTCTTTTCACAATTTCCCCATTTCCCTTTGCCCCGATCATTTTTTTCCCTTTTCCGGCCAACGACGTCTTTCGCCCCGCGACCTTTCAGCAATCCGTCTCGCACGCCTCGATCCCGCATAGCCCTCCTTCGGATCCGAATCCCCGAAAAACGACCGGAACACGATTTTATTCACGGTCGATCTGCACCGATACGCGATTTTCGATAACCGGTGACCCCGATGACTCCGCGCGATACGGGCCGCGGGAGAAAGATGTCAATAAAAATGCAATCTCCGCGAGCGCGTCGCGTCGCGTCGCGCGATACCGGCGCGTAATGCTTCGCGAAAGATTTGTTTACTTACACGTCTGCGATATATTGGACCCCGAAGAAATATGGATTCACGCCTCAATAGAGGACGGCGAAACATTCAGAGCGCGAAGGAATTGACAGAGCTTCTTCGCGGCCTTTCCGCCATTCGCCCCCGCTCTAACCCCTTCCCATCAAACCCTGCGGAATTTCTCGTATGCTCCGCTCGCGCGCCATCGCTCCCTTTATTTCCTTTACATCCGAACTGCCTTTCGATCAGAGGCTTTTACTCTTCTGTGCCAGCCGGCTGTCGAAGTATTTTGTAATCCCAGAAAATGGTGTATTCCGAAAGGAAACAGATTTCACCCCTGAACGCGCCCTTTATGCACGTCTGAGCCCGATATTCTTGTTTCTAGCCGTGTGTACCCCAAGATTCCCGTCGCTGATTTGCCGGGATCCCCACGCGGAAAGTTTTCACCCTCGGAACTCCGGCACGCGATTAGGACCTGAGCTTTTCTTGTTAGGCAAGCGGTTTTTGCCAGCGCGTAATCTTGAAAGTGTTGGCGCTTTTTTGTCTTGGGAACTGTTCTTTGTGCGGTTGGGGAAATACTCGCTGAGCGTATTGCGGATAAAATGTTTGATAGTAATTGTTACATGAACAACACTTGTAACTTGTTGACTTTAAGGATTATTTATGGTAAGATTGTTTTTTTATGATATGTAAAATTGTTTTTGTATTTAGTTCCTCGGTGGATGGTTATTTAATAATGTAATATTTAATCTAAGAGTTTGAAATTGATATTTTCATGTTTAATTATCGATCGATTAGCATAAAAGTATAATATTATATAAATATATAGTTTAAACAATGTATGCCATACTTTGTTGTGTGAAGTTGGAGGATCACTAACTTTTCGATGGAAAGCTCTTGATATTTAAACTGCTTCAACTTTGCGGAGAAAAATTTGTACAACGATCTACCTGAGCTCAGTTTAAATGGTGAATTCACTTCTACTCTTTTTCCATCTACCGTTACAGCCCCGTGTTGATTTTTCTCGAAGTTGCTTTTGTATCTGAAACCTAGCTGGGAAATGAAGGTAGATGTTTCCGGAAAATCTTATTAATTCAAATGCCTCTACGGAGTTGGAAACATTTTTTTCGGTTCGCGTTTCTAAGCACACACCAAGCCCATACATACATACCAAATGCATGCACGTCAAATACGCACACGTTAAACGCGTTTAACTATAATTTCAGTGGCAAAAAAGTTGTCTAGCTGCACAGAGATGTTTGAATATATAAAACTTTCTAGGGAATAATCCATTTTCCCTTCATACTTGATTAAGAATAAAATAAAAACCTTCAATGATGGTACCGCTGTTATTTTATCTTCTGTATGGAAAATTCGATTCCCCTTTTTCAATCACTTGCGCCACAGTAAGTACTAAAAAGGATTGAATGATTTATTCGTAACATGTTGATCCTCTGTGAAACCTTTTACGGATTTGGAAAGTTCGACTCGGCCATTAAATAATAACGACAACTTTGCTTTATTAACACTGCGAGTTAATGGGCGGGCGATAGATGATAAAGTATGCGCTGTTATATATCGTTAGGGGTTGAACATTCAATATTAACAGTGATTCGAAATTTATAAAGCGGTTCTTACGGCGGCTTAAGGCCAGTATAAATAATGCATGCCACCCGAGAAAAAGAAGCCCGGGAAATGCGGCGCACCAGAACCAGACAGCTTAACGTCCTTCGCGTTGAAATCTTTTTTCTCACTCAATCGTTTAATCTCCACGCGTAGTTTTGCATAAAACCTGCGCCGCAGATACCCCGTGACCTCCATCCCCGCCCTAACTGGATCCGAACATTGTCTTCATGCAAATAACGCAATAAAGGGATACGAATATGGCCAAGATAAGGTAATTTACAGCAGCAGCCGCGGTTTTCTGGTCTTTTTCTTACTCTTGTCCTATTCCATGTCCCCATTCCACATTTTTCTCACGCAACTCTGCACAATTTAACAAGAACAGAATGAAAATTCGATTGGCCGTTTGACGAATTCTTATTATAATTGAGAAATCTTTTCGATGCAACTACATTTACTAAAAAATAATTATATTTACTTTTTTTAAAGTTATATTTAATTAAAGGGTCCCATGAAACTATTAGTCTAGCTAATAACAAATTTATGGACGTTAGAAGTGTAATTCTCGTAAGTCACTTGCTACAAATGAGTAGAATATTCAGTTCAATATTACAACATAAACTTTAATGATTACATTATAATGTTGGGTACTTAAATAAAAGTACAGGTAAACTTATATTCTAAAACAACACGCTTGTATTTTTATTTAAGTACCCAACATTATAATGTAATCATTAAAATTTATGTTGTAATATTGAACTGAATATTCTACTCATTTATAGCAAGTAACTTACGAATAAACTTATATTCTAAAACAACACGCTTTAAAAAAATGTATCAAAGCTTCAGTGATTATCTAATCAATTTTCTAACCCATTTTCTTTTCTATGTGCTTGACATTCTTTTTACAGTGCTGATTTTATACACATACTAATCTATATTTACTTTTCATGCTGAAAAACTGTAGGTGAGAATGACAGAAACATTTCAAATGGAATAACTGTTTTTCTGTGTGAATTCGAGCGTGACCGCAATTGAAATATGGAAAGCAAGGGCGACTCCGGGAACGCCAAGGGGATAGAGGGTCGATGCTCTTTAAAGGCAGCGCATTGTTCGTGCGTTCACTCGTTCAGCCCACTTCTGCATCGCGGTTATTCCCTAGCAGCCTATTAATCCATAATTAATGGGGAAAAGGGCTACGACACATACATGAAATATTTATTACAGTAAGCAATATCTGCGAATATTTCGCTGGAGGCTATTATTACAAGAAGCTGTCTATATTGAGGCACCAGCTAAACCCTTGAAATTTAAGTTTTGTATTATGACAAAACAGTCTCGTGATCGGTAATGGAAAGATAAGCAAGGTTACCTCAACGAATTCAATATCTTCTACAGCCGTTTAATATCGTTCACTTTTGCCATCATAAAATCTTCGTGAATAATAATACGAATAACTTCGTGCAATACGAATAACTTCGTATAATATATTATATTTGTTTACTGTATATTTTCTTTACAAATAACTCATGTTTTACTCTCCTAATATTACTTGTAATTTACATCTCTATTTATTGTACTTCATTACATATCTGAAAACAGTCTTAACAAGTGTCGACCGGTCACGAGTTAACTCGTGTTTGTCCTTGCAATATTTAATTACGGAATAACAATTGTGACATGGAATAGCTTCTGCATGAGATTGCCGATCAATGATGCGTTAATATACTTGCAATACGTATTTTCCGCTAACAAAATCTCCTTTTTTCAGAATGACAATCACATTCTACTTTCTCTTTCATCGAAACGAAAATAATATTCACATCCTCTCTAATTTATAATACGTTCCATCCCCCCGTTCCGCCTCATTACCCACATTTAACCAACGATAGATCTAATCTACCTACTCCGCACGTCTGACAAAGCATGACCTTATTTCACTTGCCCTGCCATTCGACTACGTAATATTACGCATGATCTCTATCTCCTTCCCCGTTTAACCTAGAACAACCCTGTTTCACGTTCTATGCATTTACATCCGAAATTCACCCCATTTCTGCATACCTTACGATGGCAACCATTCCGTCGAATACTAAAATTCATCAAAAATTATTATTCAGCATCCGTTTGCCCCGGCAACATATGTTAATATAAATGTCGCGGGAGAGAACTTCTGTCGCAATTGTGTCAGTGGTGCGAGCATCACGTTATTCTACGTGACATGGTTAGTACCAGGGGATTAGTTACCTTAATCGTGCATCTGTAGATCCAGAAGACGTTCCTTGCGCAGGGTGTGGAGGTGTATGTTTCACGAGAAGCTGATTTTCGGAGCAGCACGTACGTGATCGGAATCCGAAACGAATCCGTGGAAAGAAGTTCGTTACTGTAACGAACCCTGCAAACCTTTCGTCGCGGAAAGGCGGCGGGGGGCAAGTTGTTCTTAATTTTCTTTCGGTATAGCGCGCGACCAGCGCCGCTGCCAGGAATCTGTAAACCGGTTCAGTAACCTTTCTGTCTACAACACCGCCTCTCATGCCGTTATTCTTGATTGCAGGGCACGTTGTGTCCAAGCAATACTTGACCGTTTCAGCGGCTCGTTGTCAACTACATTTAGCACGTCGCAGTATAACCCAAATGAGGAAATTAATGCTTACGCTGACAGACGTTTCATCTGTTTAATTTAGACAATGTTCTACAACTGTCGCTGTTATGCATTCAAGGTGTCACATATTTCGTGATGAATACTGAGAGTTAAACGGAAAATGTGACGTTAATAGTAAGTTTCATTGTATAATAAATAGCAATTAGATATTCAGATTGGTGCAAAAGTAACTTCAACTAACTTTAACATAATTTCTGATGTAGAAAGAAGCTTCCCTACAGAATCAGGGTTCACCTATTGAACATTGGAGTATATCGAAAATTAAGAATATTCAACAGCGTAATATCCATAGCAGAAAAACTGGCGACTTCCTGCGAGGCCTCAAAAATAACAGATCCCAGCTATCTGTGTCATAAACCAGTTCTTATTGAATGTTTCCACAAAAATGCATTTTTATTTTGTGATAATATGAACTTTGACCGTTACAGCGTCAACAAACAGCTTTATCAGTAAATCGTTGTAATGCGTTGAGTGTCGTGATTGTAACTTCAACTTCGCATTATTCCGCAGAACCGAAGGTCCTTTTTCCGTCCATTAGCCGCGCGATTCGTGTTTAAAGCAGAAAAAATGGAAGAAAAGAAAAACAGAACAACAAGAAAAAGGCTCGAATGGCAAGAATCGTTTCCCGACGCGGCGCTTCTTTCTCCCTCCCTCCCTCTTGCTGGTTGGTCGCGGAGAAAAGGTTATTCACCGTCTCGAAGCACGATGTTAAGAGTCAGCCTGCCCCTTTGTCAGCCCTTTCGATGTTAACAAGAGGGCCTCCAGCTCCCCTATAGCCACGACAGCTTCGACAGATTTTTCGCGCACAGGTGCCAATCGATTCCGCCCGTAAAACCAAGATCGCCTCTTGCGGCGTCGTAACCGAACTCTGTATAATCCTCTATCGGTTCTTACTTTCACAAGGACACGGAGCAATTTTCGATGTCCGAAATACCTGTGACGACGGACGAAACGATTGTTTTGGTTCGGAGCAGTTTACTTATCAGCGGTTATTGCATGGTCTTCTAAAAGCTTTATTTTAATCAAATTAATGAATAAAGACTTATTAATAGATCTTCCAATAGTCATGATTTGATTAATTGACTGCTTTGTCAGTCAGAATCGAGTGGCTTAGAATAATAATAAAGCTTTTGTTCTAGGCTTAATTAAATACCAATATTACAATATTATTACTAATAGTAATCGTTACTAATTACTAATATTAGTAATTGTAATATTAATGCATAATTAATCCAAGATCATTTTAGAAAAGCTTCTTCTTTTCGGAAACTTAGAAACAAGAGTTAGACCATTCAATTGTACACGGATAGTTGTGAAACGGGCCAAAAACGTCGTTGATGTTTGGACGACGTAACGCTTGAGAGGTAACCGTGGCTACCGGTCGCCACATTGGCAGCTAATCAAATATAACGGTTGACGAGGAGCCGAATGAAGAAGATTTATTGTAAGTAAATAGAATTAGGAGTTACGAGTGTCTTGAGTAACCTCTGGCTCCCGACCGACGCTAACCCAACTAAAGCTAACCTGACCTAACTAAATAATCGAATTAGGGGCACCGTCTACGGCGCGCTACCCATCGTCTACGGAATCCTGCGTCTATTCCTTGTCCTCTCCCGCCGCGGTTGCATCCTGAGTTACGTTCTGCCAGCGCAACTTCTTCTTATTGGTGCTTCCAAGACAGATTGTGCGCGGGCTGAGAAGTTCTTGAACCGAGGAGGATTCAAGCGAACGTAATTCGTGGAAACCTAACAAATGTGATTTTTTATGAAAAAGCAGTCTATGTTGATTTACTATTCCCATTGATTAACATCTTGCCCCGCTACCTTATTCATTACTGCCATTATAGGTGGGTTATGTTACCGTTTATAATTTAACGTTAACCTTTTAGCTACTGTACGCGCCTACAGTGGCTTTCGTGTATATCATCTTTTTGAACTATAGCGGCACAATTCTTTCTCTGTTATCGATAGTTGTGCACGTTATAGTCTAATCAAATGTAATTGCAGAGTGGAAGATTCTATCAGTCTCAAATCGCAATAATATTGCATCTATGGTATGCAGGCCGCGTCAAACCTTGCCGTAGAGAGGTATAGCTTCGCGGCTAGTCCCACCGTAGCTAAAAGGTTAAAAAGAAGCAATTTAAATATATATTTATTCTAAACTTCATCGATGTCAGAAATATAGCACTTCATTTTGACTAGAAAAAAAGAAATATTCATGTTTATCAGTTTAGAATACTTAATATTAATTTTCTATATCCTGAAAGTACTTTTATGTACTACTTTTATCATAATAATGCTTGGACCGAACATATACTTGCATTTAATGTAAAATACCTTTGACAATCAACATATTGAAAGATCTTTTAACACTAAAACTATCGAGCAATTCGAGTAACTTCTAAATTATAGGTCTATTGTAAAATATAGATCAGTCGAAATTTTAATAAATACAGTTTTGTAATTTGTGCAAGAAAATACGTATCAGACAATTCGATTGCTCGGTAGTTGTAGTGTTAAGATACGGTAGAAGTGTGTAAAATCTGTAGCCCAACAATTACTATCTCGTATGAAGTCAATATTGCTTCTTGGGATTCAAGAATATCGCGTTTCACGATCCAAGATAACCAGTTCCCGGTGCTAAGTCCCTAGAGTCGTCGGTGTCGAGTCTCAAGGCGCAAGAGTCATCAGTGTCGTGTCTCACGTATCCGTGTCGCCAATATCGACACGTAGACCTGCTCTTGCTCGTGTCGTGTTTGCCTTTTGAATGTTTCCGCCAGCTTATTTCGTATGTACTCGTATCAATGGGAAAGGAACTCACATAGTATATCAACTAATATTGAAATTTATATAATTCTCACAAAAATGCAGGTTTACTTCTTACAGAAATAGTTTCCACATACTGTTTTTATTCATTAACATAGATGAATTTGTACTTAAAAGCTACACAAACTTCATTCAAACAATCTTCCCCTAAATCAGATAACCATCAAAATAAAAGAAACTCCATAAAAATTGTCAACTTCAATCTATTCACAGTAAAATTATTCATTTTATTAATAAACGATAACTAATCATACTTCCAACACAACTTTCTCTGAACATCTTAAAAATCTTCTTCGACAGTACTGATTAAATTAGATAGATTACAAATCAGAACTCCTACCAACAATAGGCGGTGCTTGCGCCACATAGAAGCCGACCAATGAAATACTTCCCGCATTCATCCCCCCTCTTCGTGACGTTGAAGAACAAACACCGTGTCATTGCTTCGAATCATACGAAGCCGCAAAAAAACTTAACAAGCAATCGAACACGATCAGAGCTTTTGGCCTATTCATCAAGACATTCGGAATGGAAGAAATTTCCGCGCAGCGACTCGATTTAATTAAAGGGGAAACCCCGTTGAATGTCGTGGCGCGAAACCATTCCCATTTTTTTATTTAATACGTATTCCGCGGAATGACCGGATTCCCTCCCCGGGGAAAGTTCGGTTATCGATTCCCGGGCATTCGATGAAAGACTTCGACGTGCTTGCTGTTTAAACAGCTAGCACTGGCACGACGAACGACCGTGCCGACCCGGGACCTACGTTCGACCAATCTCGCAGAAGTTTTACGCTCGACACCGCACACCTTTCCTATTTTTTCGTCTCTTTTTACTATTATTTCTTTTTGTTTTTGATCAGGCGATTTCTCAGGAACTACACGTTCAACCCGCGCGACCTTCCATCTTCATCATCGTCGGCTGATACAAGGAAAGTTCGCTGCGAGCACGAGCATCCAGGTCGCGGGGACTCTCGTGCTCGCTGAACTTAATACCTTTTACTCCGCGATCGACTGGTTCTGCGTAATAACACGTCGATACACTCTATTAGTTTCCAGGCACGTTTCCGTTTTCCGAACGTGCCCTGTTCTTGCTCGATCCGCCGATTATCTCCAACCCCTTAATGCTTTCTATCCCGTAAGAAATGTGTTTGGCGGCGGATAACGTTGATTGGCACTCACGAGAGAGCCTGATCGAGATATGAGACACAAATCCCCTCGTCACGGTGACGCATGGAGTGATTTCGAAGGGATTGAACGTTTCCAGGGACGTCTCAAAGGGTAGTTTCGTGTTTGGAGGTCCTAGGAAAATAGAATTCCATTTTTCACATATTTCTTAGTATTCTGTGCGTGTAGAATACTTGGGCTATTGTATCCCTTACAATGAGTGGTTTCAGTGTTCTTCTTCTGTAATTATTAATATCGTAAAGGAATTAAGTATTCGAAATTACAAAAAATGAATAGTTTCACTTGCATATTGTAACGATTATCAGCATAAAATAAAAAATCTATTCTTTTAACTTTTATAGTAATTATAAGTTAATTGTATTACGGACTTGATAACTCTAGCGTTAAAGGTGCTTTTATGAATTCACAAGATTACCAAAGTTCCATGCATGTTAATGGAACAGACTATTTTATTATTTATTTTAACTTGTATATCTATTCGCAAGCATTTTTATTATTCAACATCTTTCTGTTAAATACAGAATAGTGACAAATAATTTTGAATCAAAACGTAATAATGTCTATGGAAGAAAGTCGATTTTATCATTTTAATTAAGAAAATACGTATTTTTCGTTGAAACTGAACAATTCAGACTCTGACAAACATGCAAGAAATAGTGACGGAAAGAAGCGAATTACCAGAGGATACCGAGCCTGTATCACTCCAAGGTATCCGTATATCTCTTCACCCGAGCGTGCAAGATCCAGATCCGTAAATATCCAAGCCGAGTCACGCAATAGCGTGCTCCGTAATATTTATCACCGGTTCCTCTTATTGTTTTAACGTGTAAAACACTTGGGTTCCGTGTACATAAGCGACGCTGAGTTCACGTATCTGTACTTGTTTCAGAATAAACGAGAACACCACGAGATCCCAGTTTTTGGCGTACTTCAGCTTCTCGTCCAAAGCGAGCCTGTCCGTCGGTTGGCCGGTGAGAGGCGGAGATCCAGTGAACAATACTGGTAAGACAACACTTTTACATTTCATTCAACGCGACGTTAATTCAATGATATCTTGTGCACGTTAACCCCTTTAAACTTTTTTTATCATCTACATCAATAAATTTTGTTTATTTTTGTACACTATTATTGTTAATATGCTATTCTTATGCAGAAAGTATTATTTATAAGATATACATGAGAAAATATTGTTAACAATTTTCGAGAGAATTTATTATTCATTTGAGAAGGGATATTTAGGAAGATAGTAATAAGCTGTTGAAAAGCAATACAGTACAACGAACATCGAGTAACGTGACGCAAACGGTATATATAATATCTCTATCTCTGATCAACCATACAGAGATTCGAAAGGACACCGCTTCGACTAGCAAATCAAGCATTGATCGGCTTAGTAACCAGCTTCATTAGTGATATCTTTACCAGTTTTCAGGGCATTACTTGATGATATTATTAGCGAGAGGATTTCTGTTGGTCACAGCTTTGAACCGGGACATCAAACAGCTATCAGCAACAACATTAATCTGAATACGAAATTCCGGCACGCATTTATATATTGGATATCATTAAATCGTGATCGATATTTAAGACGCCTGCAAACCGATTCTGCTTCACATAAAAATTTCCTCCGAATGTTATTCTTAAGTAAAAAATTAATTGAAACAAGAAACAAGTTCTGATTCCTAAGCACTAAATCACTGAGACTTCATACAAACGACAGGAAACCCGAAAGATCGCGTGCCATTTATGATACACCGTTTTCCATATCACCAAGCACCATTTCATAAATTCTTAAATTCAAAATTAATCAAATGTCAAATATCGAAACGAATCATCAAACGCTTCAAGCGAACAACAGAAGATTATTTTCAAACGTTAAATCTGAAAGATCACGTTCCATTCATGAAACTCCGCTACCCGCGTCACCGTGCGCCAGTGACACACTTCTCCCGAAGTAGCCGTAGCATCTGCTCTCAGAAACTTCCGATCCATTTTGTCCTGCAATCCGTTCCGAAGTGAAACATCCGAGCATACCAAACGAAAAAAGGGAAAAGCGGAGTACAGACAAAAAAAGAAGAGGAGAGCACGGAAAAACACAGAGACTCGAGGAAAGACAGCGGGAAACTTATCCGAAACATCTGAGAAAGGGGTCGCGATGGAAAGAGAGAGGAGCGCTGGGAGGAAGGGAGGATGACGAAAGTTTCCCGAACGGACGAGGCCAACGCGGTATAGGCATTCCTTTATCCGGCGGAGCGAAATCCGAGAGGAAAATGTGCGAAAGGCTCGGGTTTCGAGAACCCTCGTGGCCCCACGGAACGTTTGCACTCGACGTTAATTCCGGAACGGTCGGGAAAGCTGGTCCGTAGATGCCGGCGGAAGAGGAGTAGAAGGTCGCGGGGAGGGACGGGTTGATACGGGGCGGTGGACGCGCGTATTTCCTTGCGCAAACAGAGCGGAGGCGTAATTTCTCCCTAGTTAGGGCGAAAATTATGCGAGCTTAAGTGCAGGACAGTCCGGGCTTAACCGAATAAGGGCGAGCGCCGTAGACATTCCGACGGCCCCGGGCGAATTTAGATGTACCCAGGCTAAAGCGATAACGACTGGAAGTCGGGCCAACCGGTCCCACTGGAACTTCCGCGAATCGCTGTTTTGAATCGCGACTGTATATCGCGATATCGATACCCACGGGGCCGACTCCTATTCGCGATCCGCTCGCTGAAGGCTGATCTTGGCCGAGGATTCAGTTGTGCCGAGAATTTAGTTAGAATCACCGCAAAGCGATCGCCGAGTTTCGAGGATTCATTCGGTGAACATGCTCGAATTACTGGCCAGTGATAATTATTTACAGGGGTTTGTTATGTCTGGTGTAAATAATCACTGCTTGGAATCGAGCTTTTGAAGTTTCGAGACGTTTGAGCATTGCATTCTTATTTTGTTTGGATGGTGTTTGTGAAACTGATGGTTGTTAGTAATGTTAATCAGTGATTTAAGTTATTTAATGTATTAACGTTTTGAGTGTCTACTGAGTTTAATTGGGGAATACAGTTGTTACGAAGATATTTGATACTTACCTTTCTTGTCAGTTGTGATTCGTGTTAGAAAGGTGACTTGCAAAATGAAGGTTGACAAGCATATTTGATAGAATCAATATTGTAAGAATTATGATATGTAGAAAAACATTATAATTAGCAATATTGTACATGTTTTAATATGCAAACTTGATTTGTGAGCTGTTTGTTACCTACATTGAAAATTATCATTGCTTTGAACATTTTTATCGTCAAATATTCATTCATCTTCCCATTTTCATTGTAAACAATACTTATACATCAAAATATGAAAAATTGGAGGGTCGAACAATTTTTTACGAAAATCATAACCCACGGGCGGATTTCCAATAGAACCAATCAGAACGGTTGTTTTGTCAGGGAATACTGGTTTTTATCAGAAAATAATGATCGTGTAGTTAACGCTGAAAAACATGTACATACGAAACAGCGATGAGCATTTTGATTAAACGAAATACAAAAGGGAACAAATAACATTGTTCGAAATTTCCTAACTGAAATCACAATTCCATATGCGCCAACTGAATAGGAATAAATTGTAGAATAACATGAAGTTCGAGCTGTATGTACGCGATATGTGCAGTGCTCATGGTAAACAATGAAAATGAAATTCTTATGTAGTGATAAAAACGAGCTGAGAAGTGTGGTAATTCAGACTTTCATGGCCGACATCGCTCTTAGTTGATGCCTCTGGATGTAAGCTGTACCCGTTAGGAAAATGTTTCCCGTGTCGTGATATCGTTGCATCTGGCGTCTGCCTGAGCTTGTTGACACACTTCTACTGAATGTCACAGTAAACTTAACACCTGGCACTCTATAATTTAAACCCATTTCGATTCTATCGCATATAACACGCGAACACGCTTTACGACTGAACAGTCTGAAATTTACAGTTCAGTGAATATTATCAATATCGAAAAGTTTAGGTCAAAATGAATGCAGCTGTTTCTTAAAATATTTCAAATATTATAGAAAATTTTCTGTATTTATAGTAATGCGAGATCGATCTTTCAACCGATTTTGAGATTATCTCGTATAATTCTTGAACTCGTTTCGCGACTGAACAACAATTTAAAATTTACAGTTCAGTGAATATCATCGATATCGAAAAGTGTAGGTCAACATGAGTGCAGTTATTTTTTAAAATATGAAAAATATATTATCAAACTTCCTATTTGTATGAGAACGTAAGGTTAATATTTAAATAACAATTAAAATTAACCAATAATCATTTAGGATTTCATAGACCAATTTAGATGATTAGGTGATCCCTTTCCGTTCTATCATTTTAGTTATGAATTCTAGTGATTTTATATAGTTCAGACAATTCTATCTTTACTGTCGGATCAGGAACGATTTGGTGCTCGAACTCATTCCGTGCGTAATCGCCAAGATCAACGCCCCAGATCCGCTGTCGACTGTCGTGACAGAAATTTCGTCGGTCTCGTGAACGACGACAAATGGGAGATTCCCTTACAATATTACTCGTTTAGTTAACTAAACGAATGTCGGGAATGCTCTCAACTGCAATTACGCGTACCGTAAACTGAAAATGTTTCCGCATTTTGGAAATGGATTTTCGCGTACTTCTCGATTAATCCTGACTCGATGATATTTCCAAGCGTAAGGTTGCATTAGCGTGAATTTAGCGTGTGTGAAGACCCGTGTTTGTGATGCCAGCAACAACGGCCCTGTAATGAAGCAGTTTTCAATGCGTTTTACTCAGGTATTGAGTAACCGGATCGCAACAATATTTAGTGCAGGAAATTCGAACAACCCGTTCTACTAGAAATAACTCGATAAGCGTTATTCATTTTATCACAGGCGACAATTTGCGAAGAGAGTTATAAAATTCCCCTAATAGAATGTTCTATTTGCGATCGAAATTCTCGTTAGCCACCGGCGCACGGGAAATATGATCTCGTCACGGCCCGGAAGAGCGGATTTATCATTTTAATCGATGGATCGAAGGATATACACTCGATAACGTACCAATTATCTCACCGTATTGTATTCTGCATACGTATTACTTACACGCGCATCGCGGCCCGTGTGCCGGAGAACAATGAATAATTTATGGAGACCGAAATTGAGCCTTACGCCACCGCCAACCACGTCGGATCGATACGACAGATTATTAACAACGCGTCGAATTGAACTTTGGCCGTAGCCGCGAAGTAAAAGTCATCGGTCTTGTGAATATTTCCTCGCGGCTTCCACCGCCGGACCGAATTATTCCCTGGAAAAAAATGATAAGATGAGGAACCGTCCAGTATTTCGACATCCTATTACATCGCCGGTGCATTTTTACGATGCAGTCGCTATCTTTTTATACGGCACCCCATTTCCGGGGAATGGACAGGCGAATGCGGATCCATTTTACGATGAAATGCTATTTGACACACAATTTTACAACGAATCGAGCAATAAGGAGGTGAACGGGGTATATCGGTGCTATGAAGTATCGACATTTCGAATATTTCCTTTTGGAAACATAGTTTTATATAGGAACTAGTCAGATCGTTTAAACCATATACATTTGTAACATTTGTTATTTATTATTCAGTGATTTATTGCTACCGTTTGTAATATTATTTCTTTTAATAGTTAATTTTAAGAGTGAATATAATAAAGTGCCAGGGATTCATATAAACTGTCATTTGTTTGTCATTCCTTGCTCAGTGATTTAACAACTACAATATCATTTAAAGTCACTACCAAAAATTAGTTCTTAATCAATTTTTCTCTACAGATATATAGACTTTTGGAGGTAGTATACAATTTATGCAAGTTTTTTTGTATGGATAAATCAATTACTTTCCAACCCCTTCACAATTTAAAGAAGCATAGCCTACTAAAAGCGAAAAACAATTCCATAATCGCTTCTTGAACGAATCTTCGAACTCCTCATCCCTTCTTTCAAACCTTTCGCATCGAATCGAATCGGATTCCACCGCACGGGAAGTCGACGAGCGAAATAAAGTTGTTCTCTCACTGGTGACGCGGTGGCTGATACAGTTTACGGTCGGAGATGGGATCAACGATAATGCTCCTCTGTGAAGTGGGCAGGAAAAGAGTACGTAGCACTTTAATAACCTGAAGCAGTAATAAGAAACAGCCTGTGTCTACCGGCAGCGGAACAGCAACAAGGTATTATTCATCCACGTAGGAATTCGTGCACACAAAGTGCATCCGAGCTAACAAGTCAGACCACAATTCACTTCACATTCTGAACAAATTTTGAAACAATGAAATACAGTTTGTTATTTCAATATTTTTAATTATTAAACTTTCTTGAAAACTAGATAATTATGTATACATCTAAAACAGAATATGACTTAACCCCTCGCTCTATGATCTCACTCATAACTGCATACGTTAAAATTATTTTATCGTTAATAATTCATTAGAAATGAAAGAAAATTCGATACTATTCTTATACTTGCACTTTAAACACGAAAAGTGAATAATAACAAAGCAATATTTAACACGTTAACTGCCACGGCGGTCATCGATGACCGGAGCTTCAAAATGACAAGAAAATATTTATAACTTACAAGATAGCCGATATTAAATAAATATATTCAGTAGCATAAATAATAAGATAATATCGTAACGTAAGAATTGCAATAGCAAATAATTAATAATTCTTCATTTTTATTTTTCATAGGAAAAAAATAAGTGATATATAAAACGTTTTTGTTTCTCGTGACAGTCAACGTGTTAATTTTAACTTAAAGGAACAAAATAACGTTTATGCCTGTTAATTTCTATAAAATCTTTCTCACGAGTCTGACATGGTGTAGCAAGACAGAGGGTTAATTATAAGTGATGAACTATGAAGAATCAAAGTGAATCATACATATGATTGAAATACGAACTTTCCGACTGACTTGATATCCCGCGTTATACGCTGCCGGGGAATGGATTTAAGGTTTCCTTTGGAGACGACGGGGACGCTACTATCGATGAGGGAGAAGGTCGACGCGGCGGAATGAAGGGAACAGAGCCGAAGAGAACCGCGCTCTCCTCGTTTCAGCCGAGTCCCGAGTAGCAATAAGAAAAGGTAGAGGCGGATGAGTCCGCGGTGGTAAAAGCAGCCCGGTGAAAGCAGACCCTGCAGCTCGCCCACGTATAACGAGACGACAACGATTCTCGATTATCTCTGGGAGAAACGCCTGGCCCCTTCCATATGCGCGGGACGTACGATTCCGGCGAGGACGTGACTCCGGCCATGGGATGGAGCCCCTTTTCTTTTCCCTCTTCCCCTTTTCTTTTCCTTTTTCGGCAAGAGGAAGAGCCGGATCCTTTTATTGAAGTTGCGGGAACCGGAGGAAGAGGCGACGAGCCGAAAAGGAGCCGAAAATGAAAGAGAAACGAACGGAAGTGTCGCGCGGTCGGCAAACACATCAATCCCACGGTTTCACTTCTATACGTGCGAATCCGTTTCTCTTGCCGTGGTTGGCGCTGAAGGGATACGTCTCGATGCATTGTGAGCGGTATTTAAATAACGATGTTTTCGGTTGGAAGTCTTCTGTCATGGTTTGTTGTATATTCTGGACATTGTTAGTAGAAGTTGTTCGAAGGATCTTGAGGATACAAGGAATTATTCTGAGCTTCGTGTATCTGAGAAAGTAGTCTTCCAATTTTGATAATCTGAAGTGTTATATTTTCACAGGAATTTCCTGTTCTAATTGAAAATGTCAGTATATCTGTTGCATGTAGAATTTGAAATATTTTCTCAGAATTTTATGCAACTTTGTGTTTTCATGTAAATAGTTCTCCAGTGAACGTTGCCTTGTTTTCGTTTTCTTCTTCATCCACTTCTGGCTGCAAGGTCGGGGAAATAAGGCACGGAGATAGAAAAAGAGAATTTCTATGGAAATCGTACAGAGAGGTCTGTCCTCGGGAGATTGGTTGAATTCGGTGATGCGGCGAGTAATATTTCAGACGTTCCTGCGACGGTTGACGCGCGAAAGTAGTATAAGTCAGTCATCGACGTATACCAACCCGGCGAAGGATCATTTGGGTAAATCAGACTGTTTTTAGGGAAACAGCTGGTCCAGGCCGAGTAAGATATTCAATGGAAACGGAGGGGAACCCGAGATTTCGAGAAAAACGAACCGTGGAACGATTGACAAACAGATCAATCGCCTAAGGTTTTACGTATGCGATCCTCTTACCTAGCGATTTGTTCCAGTGGCTTCAGACGTACGTCTACATTTGAATGCGATACTAAGCAATTGCACGAACCGTGGCATTTATCACGAACCAGAAATTTCTGGCTTCAGTGGCCGAGGCGATTTCGAGAAAAAAAAGTGAAACGAGAATGCTATTATTAAATACTATAAATAATAATAAGATAAACAATGTTAATAATAGTACTAATAATAGTGTTATTATTATATATAATAATACAATTGTACGAAATTCAATTGAATTTTGCTTTACAAAACGTTTATAATATCTATATATTAGTTATTACTTTGAGGAAAATATAGGAAAATATTAATATTATTATTAAATATAATAATACAATTTTATGAAACACTTGTAATTACCAAATTTATTTTGCAAAAGTTTCATAATACTTATGTATTTATTGATTACTTTTAAATAAACATTGAAAGATTAATTCTAAAATGGGGATATGTCATAAAGAAAATGATTGTTTGTGTGTGTTATTGCTTTTATGTATACTGGAAGATATATAAGAAGGTATATGGTTTATTACCTTTTTTATAGGCTCTATAACTTCATTCCGAAGGTATTCCGCACCTATCAGATTCACGCAACTCCTTCCGGAAGCAGTCGAGAATATATTTCTCTCACGATACGCGTTTCTTCGACAACCCGCCGCATAAATGCCCTCTCTCACTGCTCTAAGAGGCTGTCACATCGTGACATTTGTCACATTTCATTTCCAGACCTTTCTTGCTTTCCATTCAGGGATAATACTCCCCATAAAAAAAGTTAAGAACTACAAAAACAAATCATTCAAGGCAACCATTCATAATATTTTCAGCGATAAAGTGTATTTGCTGTCACAAATAAAACGATTTGAAGTTTATATCAAAAGGATATAAATTCTAAAATTATATAAGGTTGTTCATATATCACCATAGAATGAGAAATAATATTAATTCTAGTAGAAAATCATTGACAAACTATTGAAATTATATATACTTCATTCGTTGTTGGAGGATATACCTATAAGTTATTATTCCAAATCCTTATAATAATTTGTCATACATTCTCTCGAAAAAAATTATAAATTACTGTGAAGAAAATAAATAAAACAAATTATCATTATTACACATCTATCATTATTATACTTCTATCATTCGAAAAGAATTCTTCAACAAGTAAAAGAACAGTATAACTAATAAGTTTCGGACAGAAACAATTATACGGAAAAAGAACGAAAGGCCGAGCCCGAAAAAATACGGGAAAAAGTGTTTCCGAGGACGCTGAAGACATTACATAAATTCGTTGAGCTGGTAGGATGGGCGCGTCCCATCCCTAATGGGTCTAACCATTATGACAATTGCATCCGGCGGATATATAAAACTAAACAGAAAAATACGCGGAAAGAGACAGCGAGCCAGACACAGAAGGTAACAACAATATGCCTCAATTTTTCGGGGCGCGAAGAAAAGGACCCGAGGACAGAACGCGCGTCCGGTGGACCGGACAGAATGTCTCCACATAAAAGCTACAATTGAACTCGACGATCGCGCGGAGCCGGGCTATTGAGTCTGAAGCACACAATTACGAACCGTTAAGCATTCGTTTCATGATTCGGAATGATTTGACGAAATATCGAGCAGTTCAACCGACGTCGATATCGTACATCAATACAGCAAGACCTGGATTGACCTCTTACGTTGGAAATGAATTCTCAGATTTAGCAGAGTCCTGCCCGAAGAATTTTATCTAATTTTATTTATTAATGACTTTTTATATAGTGATACATTTCAAAAGAATCTAGTATGTAGAATGCACCGAGACTATCGATGTGTATAAGACATCATTGACAGTTTTGGAACAAAAACATCTCAATATGCGTAGCACGTAATTTCAGTGCAAGAGATTAACACGTTGACCGCCACGAGAATTTTTAGCGTTTCGTATAATATTACTTATTCATGCTAAAAACGAATAGTATTCGATTAAATTATTAATTATTTGGTATCGCAGTTCTCAAGTTACACTATAATTTAGTTACTTATGTTGCTACATATTTTGATTCAATATCAGTTTTCTTCTTATAATTATTTCTACTTAATCTGGAAGTTCCGGTAATCGCTGACCGTCATAGCAGCCAACGTATTAACCGATTTAGTACTTTTGGAGATCTAGATCTAGTCTTAGTTATCCATAAACTCAATAATTCGAATTCTCAGATCATACCTCAGAATATATACAATCAAACTTATCAAATACGCTTTGCACAATTTCCTCTCGAATCTTCATGTATCTCGACTGTTAGTTGTCCAATTAAATAGAATAATCGATATTCCATTATGACTTTCAAAGTTACTGACAGAAAGAAATGTTTGAAAAGAATTATAGAAATAAAAGGAAGAAGATCTAAACGGAGAATAAAAAGGCGGGAGAAAGAGAAGAAGAAAATTACTTTTTTGCGTTGAGTGTTTCTAGGTTCTTTCTGCTCGGAAATTGATTTATATACCGGGTCGCTGGCATTTGCATGCCCTAGGTGGGCAGCGGCATTCAGCAAAAAATACAAGAGGACCCCGATTCGTAAATATCGCGTTGCCGGCTGGAAAAATATTTGTTTTACCGGTGCACGACGCTGTTTCTCATCGACCACGCGCCGTGTTGTCCCACCTTCCTCGAGGACTCCCCTTAAATTTGCTTGCCGTTATGCCAGATCGTTCGCCGGCGAACGCAACAGTCCCGGGTACCAGCCGATAAAGCCGTGATTCACGTTCCACCACCGCTCGCAGTTCACCGTCGCTCTTTTCCCCGGTTCTTTCGGTCCCTTTACCCCCTCTTTTTTTCCCCCGATCATCGTGGTGCACTTTACCTATCGATGGACGCCAAACTGCCGCCCGCTCCATAACTTTCCTGTAATGTCTGCACGCCGCGCGGTACTCCCGTCCGATTAAATCGCGAACTGATATCGGCATGCCGGGAAATTTACAGCAGACGCGCGGCCGCGTTACTCTCTGCGTACCCCGAATTTTAATTGGATGTATCTGACCCTACACGGCACGTACGTCTTTATCTCGGTTTCTATTTCTGTCTCGTCCCGATTCCGTTCCTTTTTTTTCGGAATTAGTTCCGTGCACCTGATTGCAGCCGCATCAGATCTTCAAAGACGAATGTTGTATCGGCGGCATTGAACGCCGGCATTTGAAATCGAAATTTGGGTGCACGACGTTTGATTATTCGAACAAGAGAAGATTGTTTAATTGATTTTCTTGTTGTCTGGTGTTAGAGGATTTGATGTGTGACTTAGCATTTTGTAAAAGAGGTTTTTTTGTGATTTAAAAGATTCTGTGTCGCGAAGCGTTGAACATTGAGAATATGGACGGCGAAGTTTGTATTTGATGTGATCGGAAAGGAGATAAGTTTTGTTGTGAAAATTATTGTTTTTATAGAGTTATAATGGCATTGAAGAGGTAATCGTGGTAATACGTATTATACGAGTATCTAAATAAAGAGTTCTGAGTGAATGTTCTAACATTTCGACGTGATCTCGTTCCATGGACTCACGTTATTCTGTACTGTACCACTAATAACGGAAAGTCTAATCTGAAGGTATGATCTAAAAAAATGAAACGAGCAATTTTGAGGGAAATGGTATTCGTTACGGTGAACAAGAAACTTCCATTTAACTCTTGAACACTGTTCAAGTATTATTACATTTACATTCTGTGAATTAAGTAAAACGAGAGTTGACGATCAATCAGGGGTAAAAGCTTATTGATTCGGAAAAATGTTGCATGAATGTAAAATTTAGAAATGGATCGTAGCAGATCAAGTGTATTCACAACGAAAATGTAATTGAAAATGGAAGTTTGCTATTGCATTAAATTAATTCGAACAATACACAAAGATTAACAATACATTTATAATTAATAATGTTTGTGGCATCAAGTGATCGCGATATATGCTTATGTTTCAAAGAAACAGTGAATATTATACTACACTTATAAGTACACAACATAAGCCATACTTAACCTTTCAGAAATAAATGTCAGAACGTGTTTTTATATGGTGACATTAACATATATCCTTTCCTGTATTTCTAGAATGCGACTGGGTGTACGAAGACACCGAGTGCCACAGCGGATGCGTGCTAGCCAGCCCCGGATATCCTGGTCTATATCCTCCCAGCATCCGATGTCTGTACTTAATTACTTCCAACTCGCAAATGTCCATCGCAATTAACTTCACCTCTGTGCTTCTCCCGGAACAGTAAGTAACATCTATCGAAAATACATTAGAATTTCAACCTGATTACATTGCAAAGTAGAATTGCTCTCATTAAATTATTATATCAAATATCACACCATTGTTTCACTAAGCGAAAACTTACGTTAACAATTCCAAATTTAATCTATAAACAGTATACAATCTTCACACAGTGTTCTGAAAATAATATGCAAATCTAAACTTACATAATATCTCTCAATTAGATTTCACGAACATGCTCATTCTATGCTCATTAAAAAACCAAAGCAACCCATTAAATGAATCTCAATTTCTTCTAACGTACAGAAGTACACGTCCCGAAGCACGTATTCACGGACAATAATACTGAAAATGCGGTTAGAAGGCTCGAGCCGAGGATACGCAGTCTCGTTCACGATAATTTCCATAAATAGCGTTTCCAGTCGGCGGTAGAGATTTCTGGCGCCCGACACGTCCGCAAATATTTAAATAACGCTTCCGGCTCTCGGGGGATGAAAGTATCGCCGCGTCTTCGCCGAGCTCGTTTCGCGCCGGGGCGCAGCTGAGAGTCCGCCTTCTGAGGGAGAGAGAGTAAATTGTACATTTTAATGTCACGACGCCGAGCAGGAAAACCAATTTCGCCGGATGCATCCCGGTTCTTCGGCTGGAATTCACGGGACGAGAAAGTGTTCCGCGAAAACTCGGATGCGCGGTGTCACTGGAGTGTCGCGAGCCAATACGTTTTTCGTTCGTTCCTCGACCCATCGAGAGCCGGAAACCCTTTCGCGGCTGGGACTTGGAAAACCAATGGCGGCGAGTGCGTGCTGCGAAGCTCGATAATGCGTCTCGCGCGTCGTTCTCGTCGTTTTCATTCGCACTGACGAGACAGACGCCACCATGTATTCTCGCGGATACTTGAATCATTTCCTCAAGCGAAAAGAAATACGAGAAAACTCCTGTCATTAGGTTGATCCATAAGTTCGTGCTGTTTATTTTTCTTTCGTATGTATAAAAGAATATTTTATTATTAGTAGACCTTATATATATATATATATATATATATATATATATATATATATATATATATATATATATACTTCAAGTATGTATTTTAATTTATATTTCAATTTAAATATTTAATGATTTCAATACATATTTCAGTATGTATGTATACATAACGCTGAAGTCACACGGGTAAATACAATATATTATCACTAACGAAAACGACGTTAATATAAAAGCTTGCGAAGTAGCGAGTTCGACAGAGTTTTAGCAATAAGTTTAGACTTCGAATACTGAAATCTGAGGTTCCTTGCGATTCGGATACTCATATACTGAAATATGCAAGAGAAAGGGCAAGAATGACCAAGCCTTAGAGATGAACCCTGATCGTCGTGATTTAAGGTTCGGGGGTTGCTCTACAGAGGATGCCCGAGAACAGTAAATCATTAGGGCAACGCAGCGCGTTGCAGATAACGTAGATTAATCATCCAACAACCTACTGGATAGAACAAAATGACCGATTCTTGATTTCCTTTTTTAAAATTATTGAAAAGGTAATCAATGCTTCTCTGGGAAGTTACTAAGAGAATTGATTAAGTAATGCACAGACTTACAAATGATTCAAGATTTCAATAGATGCATTCGTAGAGTTTCTACGAGAAAATTAAATGAAGTAAATTCGACTGCTCGACAGTTCTAGTGTTGAATATAAAATTCTTATAATTTCACGGCCTGTCGCTTTCGAATACCTTCTACCGAGTAAACTGAGGCATAAAGGTTTAGTCATCCAAGTCTTCGTAACGCTCTGTAATTACAAAACGCCATTCAAGAAGTATAAACACATCGTGGCACGAACTTATGGGACGACCTAATATTTATTTCTTGTATCGAGTTATTCGCACCCGGGAGCCTTCTCTCGTCTATAGTTAGAGGCGACTCCGTACTCGCCGCGCCTGTTTCACGCGCGAGTTGCGGAACTAATTTAAAAGTTGAAAGGTATAGACGCTTCCGCGTATGCCTGTCTGGAAATATATCCTTGTATTGTTAATGGAATCTTGTCTCGGAACGTCTACGGAGTATTCACCGAGAAGCACACATCGCGGAAATTTCCGTGGGTGAAACTTTAGGGTGAAGTTTTACATGATCCGTCCGGGGAAACTGGGGAAACTGAATTTCAGCAATCTCGAAGTCAATCGACGTGATTCGAGGGGTTCTGTGTGACTATTGTCGATGAATGTTGCGGTTTGGGAAGGTTCAATATTGAATAGTGATCTGATACAGTAGAATATCGTATAATATAAATTTGTGTAATATTGTAAGTAATTTACAACTAAAATAATGGTTTATGGCTGAACGTTTTTATTTAAAGAGTAAAATAATTAAAAATCTAAAACCTTGAAATGATGATTGAAATATATCTATCGACTCGGTTACAAATTTCTCAATTCTTAATCGCAGCTCACTATTACCGTGATAATTTCACAGGTACGTCAGCTTTAACGATCACGGGAACTAACTCAAAATCGAATTATTTAAATCCTTTTAATCATAACCGACAGTGTCTAGTCGGATCACATTTTGTAGGTTCCCTTTATTGAGTTATAGGTAGTTCGACAACAAGCGTGCGAGAATGTTACGTCAATTGTAACGGATCGTAGTTTCCAGGACCAATTACCATCAATTCCGGCGGATCCACTCACGCTGGAACTATAATTCCGCATATCGTTGATCTGGGTTAAGAACCACCGCTTACGTCGCTAATGAGCAGAAACCTGATACTCCCGGCGCGGCGGGACAATTAGGTCGCGATTTGATAGACTGCCGGCGACTTTTCAGAGTCAGCGCAAAGATTCCGCGAGTCTATCGAGATTGCCGTGCATGTACGCGGCCGACTAAAGGGGGATGAAGTTACCCGCGCGGTAAATTGTCAAAGTTCGAAAACAAGCGGTAACGAGAACCGAGAAACGACAACGCTTTATACGTATTCGGTGCGCTCCGAAATACGAAACTAATTAGAGGCACGCACGTATGTAGGATGCAAGCAAGAGAGAGAGAGAGAGAGAAGCGGATTAAAGCGGCGAGCACGGTACACGGATGCATACTGGATAGAGCATATGCATATTTCTTCATTGCAGCGCAAGCTACTAGCGTGTTAGCTTGAACGAAGAAGCTGGCATTCTACTAGATCTATACGTGAATCGTTTCTACAACAAAATATCGTTCCTACGTGCAAAATATTTATTGTTTTACTTATGATTAATGTACTTAAAAAATTAACGTAGATGAGAGTTACAAGTATATATTCAATTAATTTACATAGTTGACGATTTCCTCTAATAAAAAAGTGCATTGCATTAAGTACGGTGGTTAATAATATTCTTACAATCGATGAAATTTCATACTAGACAAATTATTCATCTCGTTTCTCGAATATTTAAACCTTTCTTAACATTCAATTTCAAGTGCCAATAAACACAATTCCATTCTCAATCCGACTTCAATAGCAAACCACAGAATTGTAGATATTTATTATGTCGTACAATTTTCATAAATTGTATCTACTTTTACTATTCGCAGATACCGAGTGATGTAATATCTGCACGCGTCAAAAACCAATAATAACAACCCGATAGCGCAACAAAAAAGGAACAATAACACTATAACATTAATAATAACACGAATAGAATATAATATTTGGTATTCGAAAAAAAAGACGCGTAATTTCTGTACATCGAGCCGAACACGAATAGAAAGTAGAGAGTGGAAGGGAATAATCACGATACAAGCGGGCGATGTAAGCGCGCAGCGGCCGCTTCATTGCAACGACTAGGTTTTTTACGGCGCCGACAGCACCGAAAGCACTTCCATATGAGAAGCAGACGTCAAAAATACACCGAGCACTTCCTTTTCCCCTTTGAAACGCGAACGCGTGCCTTCGTTCTTCTCCATTCCGCACGCCCTTTCGCTTTCGTCGGTTCGCGACGCTCCATTCTTCGCCGCGACGCGCACAAAGGTATTGAAAACCGGCGCGCGGACGGTGGCGGCTGTAATCCGTCGAAGACTTCCCGCGGAAATTTTTGAATTCGTTGAAACGCCATAGCGTTCTCGCTCCAAAGGATCCGTGTGCCGTCGGATGTCCCGCGGTCCCACTTCATCCCTTAAGCTCGTTTGCACTGCGATCTTCGTTGTGATCCTTAATTACAAGGGGGGGGGGGGGCGAGCCGACGGATAAAGAACCGTTGAAAAAGTGACTGGGATGCCGCGCCCTTACCTTCGCCGGCTCTTCTTCCACCGTTTTCTTCCGTTCCTTTTCTCGCTCGACCCGTTCCACTCGTCGCGCGCAATGAACCTGCACAAATTAAAATAATAGTTTCTTTCAGATTAAAAGGGATAAAGATGATAAAGCGATGAGACGAGGGAAAGTCAAGTTTTTCGTAAAAACTTGCAGCTTTTGTGCTGGAATGCCGGGACGTGGTGTGGAAATACTAGTTTTTTTTTGTAGACGATACTCCAAATTTCAATTTTATTATTTGAACGAATTCTTACCTCTTCTGTTGGGCTTGGAATTGGAAAGTTGGAATTCAAGTTCAAATTCAAATTCCAGGTAAAAATCAAAGTCAAAGTCAAATTCGATCTCAACCAAAAATTCAAATTCAATTATTGTACACATTGATTTTATAATGACAGCATAACTGGTAATTATTTAAACATTCACGAGTTTACTGAAATTATTTTGATAAATAATTCAATAATCAGTTTCCTCTATAGAAACGATAAACCATACCTTTCAAACGTTTCTTATTTCAGAATTGAAGTTTAAATTGATCTCTCTTGTTCGCATCAGAAGAATAAAGATCCGCTAGTCGCAGAGAATATTACGGTTGAAATATCTTCAGTGATCCTTCTTGACGTCAATGGCGATACGCTAAATCCGATTGCGTTTTGACTTAGGGGAAAGAAAACGTTGAAGTCAAGCAACACGAATGCCTACGTTTGAGAATATCATTCAACGTGCGGTTGATATGCTACGCATAGAAAAATTTTTCCCTGACCCTTTGAAACTGGGTAGCTAATGGACAACTCCATATCATTCACGATGCGAATTCTTTCTTCCAAACATTTCCTGGTTACTTCAAAGGAATCGAGCTGACTCGTATCATTATTCCCCTTTCAACCTTTGAACTATCAATTTCTGCTCGACTATGGGTATATAACTCTATGAATGTTAGAATACATGCTGCAATATTGTCCGCATAATGCATTAATTATATCATGCTTGAATTATTTAATATGCATTATCATAAACACACTCAGCTTTAATAATAGGGGTTTTCATTCATTAAACGTTGCTTTTTCACAGCTTCCTTTGGCTTTATTTCATTTTATCTGACTATCATCGTTATGTATAATTTTGTATTACTATTTGTTTTCACATTTTTTCTATTCTACATTATCTTAACGTTTCCACCTACTTTGTTCAATAATAATATTATCATTAAGGTATTGACACCTGGAAATTGTTACTTTTTTATTACTTAACATGTATACTCTTGAATCAAGATTTCTAATCACTTTTCATACGCAAAGCTTTTATATTTATAGGAAAATATATTTTCGGGACATTTATATAGCTGAACGTGTAAAAAGACGTCACGTGGATCCACATTTGCACAATATATTTATAAAACATTTGCATTCTGCGCATTACCGCAGCGAGGGAATGGATTTCATGGAATATTCAAGCCCTTCTGATTTTCGGCCACGGCGAATAACGATGCGTGACGAGTCAGAAAACTCCCCGTGGACGCCCCTTATTTTTCGTTGGCTGACGTGGTCGAAATTCTGAACGATACCGCGGCGTTCCCCGTCTCTCAAGCACACACCATCACTAACGCGTCGCGTCGATGAAATTCCAACTGTGCTCGCCGACTGAGAAAATAATAACAGCAACAACCGTAATTTCGTTGTAATTATTTTGTCGTTTGCGGGACCGACGAAAAATTCCGCGAAACCGACGAACGAAAGTACCAATGCGCTCCCGTGAGCCATTGTCTTAAACTTTTTTGTAATAACTTGGTTTACCGGACTACGGCTCCTAGACCGATGCTAATTGAAACGCGTAAAACGTGCGCGCGTCACGGAGGAACAAAATAACCGGACGTAACGACAGCAGTTTCAAACAAGAATTCATTGTATCGAGTAACTGTGCACCGTCTAATGCAATTTTTTGTTACTCCTTCCTTCTCGAAGGAAACTTATGAATACTGTTAAGTGTAATCTGAATCATTCGGCCCTCAATTCCATTGTCTTAGAGATTTGGTATAAATAATGTTGTAGAATTATAAGTAATCGGTGAAGGATGAATTCTAAGTTAAAACGTCTGAAATTTAAAGGGATTTTAAATTCTTGGATTAAAGAATACTCATATTTTTGTATAATTCTAAGTATTAAATTATTAAGTATTAATTATATATGTTGCATTAAAGTATTCGCTTATAAATGTAAGTGAATTTTTATTTTTATTATACACGAGTTTGTGTTTCTCATTAAACCGCCCGAGGAAACTAAAACGAAAAAGCACAAAGAAAATGAGTTTCTGTAGTAAAACGACAATGAAAATATAGAGAAAACTAAAAATATTAACTGATTTTAAAATAACAAAAAATTCGTGTGCTTATATTGAATGAAGCAGTGTAATTTATAAAAAACGATAATAAATTGTCGATGATAAAATAAGCACAGCAGAAAAATTCTAAAATGATTACTGACTCGCTTTAGCTTGCTCTACATTGTCTTCCAATACTCTACCACACGAACTCCAACTTTCGAACATTGTGATCCATAGAAAGGGTTTGCATATTAAATTTCCATTGTCCTTCGAGGAACGTAATTACGGCGGCACATCTTGCTCGCCATTCTTGTTGACAGTAACGAGGAGTAAAACATGTTTTATGAAAGGAATTCGATCGGCGACAGTCGTTAACCCAGTTTTGTCTTCAGATACGTGTGCCGCTTAGCGCCGCCCCTCAAAGTCACAGGATGCTTGACGCGGAACGTGTCGCTGCATAATTAACATTGCTCGTTACAAACCGTTTTCAAGCAACCTGTAGTTAACAGACAGCCCATGAACTACCAGAAGTTCTGTAATTAGCAGAGGACTACATTTCACACGTTTATCGAGATCGCATTCATTTTGCAATTATCAGCTCGATATAACGCGCTACAAATACCGATACTCCCCGCTCGCCTACGCAAAAATGAATATTCGCTGCGGCCTGTTTCAGTACACGCATAATCACGTAACAATTTACAAAAGTCAAAGCAATTTCACTAGTACATCACATCTGTCAAAGAAGATCTTTCAATTCTAAAAACCAGATCCAACCTACCAATACAAAAGAAATGAATTCTCAAGCAATAAAAACGATAAAAAATGCCCTAAATCTAGAATAATTGCATTAAATAGATTTCTCGCGTTCCGTTCATCGCAGGAATTTCAATCTAGAAAATATTCAGTGCATTAATATAATAAAACCTCTCTTCTCCAGTACCGTAAAATATTGAAAAACTGTCACAGAATCTACGGCGGCGAGGTCGGAGCGATTTTCCATATTTCCTTCATTACGGGAAACCCGGATCAAGGAAGCCGGGCGTGGTAGGAGGAGCGCCATGCATCCCTCAGGAAGGGAGGACAATACGTTCCACGTGTTGTAGCCATTTGAATTCCGTTTTTCTCCCGGCGGAATGTAAACCGGCATCCAGGTAACGACCGAGTAACTTGCTCGAACATCTCGTAGGGATCAGCCTTAAAGGATTCAAGGTGGGCAAACGTACGAGGCATCTAGGCCCCGTTCCGATTCATTATTCAGACCTTACTTTCGCCCCGGCGTTTGAAAGACGGTGATCGTCGGCACCGTGTGCGGCGCCGCGTTGAATTCAACGCTCTCGACCGGCTCGAAACGAACGGGTTGTTCGGGGTAAAGCGAGCTACCACCCTCATCCATGCAAACGTCGAAATTATTCCAACTACATCGCGGGGAACTCCGAGGCAGCGATTTTTCCTTTTCCCTTTTCTCCGCTACCCCTTTCCCACCCCCTCGCACCCTACCCAGCTTTTCCTCGCTCGCCCGCCGTTCTCTCCCTAACGCTCGAGCTCAACCGAGAGAGTGGTTTTTCACGCCAGACGCAGCCCGTGTCCCGCGGAGTTACCAAATTTTTATTTCGCGACGCGCCATGAACGACCATTGATTCTGGGCTCGCGACGTTTTATTCTCGGTTGGCTTTCATTAAATCTGCCCGCGACCAATAACGTCTCGCGCCCACCTCCACTGACCTAAACTGTTGTTTTATTAACGCCCCATCGATCTACCGGCGACATCCTGCAATTCCGTGCGCCCGAACGCCTCGCTACGACAGGCGGCGATGAATTACAGTCCCGTTTTTATATCTACAGCCCCGGATCGTCCGCTGAGAATTGACACGTGAGTTCGGTGCTTCATATCTAGCTTAACGTTTACGATTTATGTGATCTCTTGATTGGTTGCGCGCGAGTCACCCCTTCGTAACTGATTAATGGCAAAATTGGCGCTTGAAGGGCGCCCCGCACATTTGAAAGATTGTTACACAAGTGTTTCGTTTCATTTCGAAAAATCCGTGGAGCTGTTCCCTGCAAAACTGAATTATCCGTTGCCTGATGGTAATTGAGAAGAACATCTGTCAGATTCGGATTTAACTTACATAGATCTACAGGTGTCAAGCAGATATTGAAATATACGGAAAGACTACGTCTTTAATCAATATTAAGCAATGTAATTAACATCGAGACATTTCATAACAAGAATACAATGAAAAACCATTTAAATCTTCTTCGTTCATCGATTCAAACTAACACGTTGAAGCGTCTATACCAAAAACTTTGACTGAGAGTCGCTGTGTTGACAGCGCTCGCAAAAACCAGCGCCGAGTAACGTTCAAACCGAAAATGAAGTTACCGCGGCTGGATGGCAGTAACCGTCGCTGTTCGCCGAGTCGAATCGAATCTTCGGGCTGAACGATGCCGCCGCGCGGCGCGGCGCGGGCATAAAATAATGGCGCGCTCAGCGTCGTCCTTAGCGATCCTCGTCGGCTGGAATTTAATAAGAGCCGCATAAAGTTAGGGCGGATTGCCGTTTATTCGAGACCGGTTCCCACCGCGACTGCGAGTCCGGGGAGCGTGTGCTCTCGCACACGCCGGGGGATGAGCGTTGGCGCGTGTGCGATCTCGCGTGTACTATACACAGAGAAGTTCACCCACCGTAGCTCTCTCCGTCCGCACGTAAAACGTCGGGGATTGGGGCGAGAGGGAGGAGCTGAAAGCTTTTGTACTCCCGTCCGGGGACACCTAGCCCGGCAACCAACCTCCTGGCACTTCTGGCTAGCTTGTACTCCCTATTGGTTGATAGTATACGCCACCAAAACCTAAATACGGCCTTTCTTGTCGGCGAAACTACGTTCCTCGTTGTCTCGCGAACAACTGCCGTGCATTTCACCCGAGACCCCACGATTGGTCGATCTTCTTTCAAGATTTAACCGGACTGGGTGTACTTTAAACAGGTCGTGACTGGATCTGCTTTGACCAAGATTGTCCAACGTACCATTCAGATCACGGTATATAAATAAGATTCTTCGGGAATTTCTTTGCGAGGAAACTATTGAACTTGTCGAGTCTGGATTTTGTGAATTGGTTAACGTACATTTTAAAAATGAGTGATACACTTGTTTTAATTGATAGTTTAATGGTGTGTGAAATATAGCACCGAGAATTTCTTCGAAACCGATTGTTAAGATTCCTTTCATTGCGGGTTAGTCTCATTGGGAACGTTTTGTCAAGAAAATTATTAAACACATTCATATCCATCCCTTGACCTACAATATCGTATCAGACTCGTGACGAAAATTTTCAACTAAATTTGAGAAACTTAAGTATTATTTACTTTCTTAAAATATAAATTAAATATATTTCTCTATTGTCAATCATTAATCTTTGGAATAAACGTAGATATAGAATAAGCATTAAAATCTTTTCTCATCTTAATTAATTATTAACGATAAAGTGGTTGTATCAATCATAGTTGGGAAATAAATCATATGGTAAGGGGTTAAGCTGCGTAGGTTGATTAACGAGTGTCCCAAGAATAGAAAATATCTCAGTTTCTGTGAATACTAACTATATCTAAGATTCACTAAGATCCTCAACATTAATTTTCAAGGTTCCACTCAAACTGAGACAGAATAAAGGAGAACATTATTGTAGGTACCATACTGTATAACAGCTTTGACGAATGAAAAAGGAGAAAAAATTAGCTGCTTAAAAGCTGCGTGGTATTAAAGGAGAAGGAATGGATACCGTTATTCGCAGGCGGCGTCGGGCTAGGCAAATTGGACGACATATTGAAGACATTTTTAATTAAATATACTTACGCTGCGTGGTCGTGTGTTTAGATACATTCGATATAAAGCGTGCCTAGGAGCTTCGGTCTGGTTTTTCCAAGAAAAAGTTTCCAGCACGGTAAACGCGCGTTTTTTCCGCCACATGGGTCGCTGGAAATTCCGCGTCGGTGTACGCAGCGGAAGCACATAAAAATGCTAAACCGAGGAATTTCCATACTATTAGCGACGCATTTTTATTCGACATCCGGCCTGACACCGGCGAACATTAATTAAATTAGCCGGGTCGGCGTGTTTCGTTAATTGATGAAGTGTAACGAAAATCGAACTGCGCTGATACATCGACAGGCCCGGCACGCGTAAATTTCCCCGTCGTCGGCAGCCGGGCGAAATTAAGTTACGCGGAAGCCCCATCGACGGAAAGTATTGCAGAAATTGAAAATCAGTTTAACAACATTATGCTTTTACAGCGGGTTTATTGCGCGGGCTGCGGCACGTTCGAGGCGAAACCAGTTTCGGCGCACTACTGTTTGAACGAGCCCGCGCGCGCCGTCATTTCGTCCGTATCGCGGAACGGTTACGAATTCGTTACCGTCAAACGGTAAATTCCTGTTCGGACGTTAATGTTGTAATTAAAGTGCCACCTCTCCCGCGACACGCTCGTAAAATTCCATTTCTCTTAATGCCGTTTAAAGCAATGGCTAATTGAATTGCGAATTATTGCGCGGCTTCGCGTATAATGCAACGGCCGAAAGAAAATTTAGCGTTGACGTTTAAGCGTGCCGGTAATTGTACTTCGTGCGCCTCCTTATAATCGTATTATCATCCCCATCATGCCGCGGGATTAGTTGGTAGATGGGCTTTGCTTCGGTATTACTGGAAACGGAGAAGAGGGGATGAAACGGTATCGAGACGTTGGCTTGTAATTGTGTTGCCAATCTTCGGTATAGATTTTGCTAAGATGTTAGTTTGATTTATGACTAGGATGAAACGATAGGATATGAGCTGGTAGAAGAAATAAACTATTTTAGATCTTACTTAATACCTTGCCTTATAATAACCTGTCAGACTCGTAGTGAAGATTTTCAACATGATTTAACAAACATAAATATTACACGATTCATTCGAAATCAAAATAAATATCGTTCTCCTGTAATCAATTATTCTATTTAATAGCAAACATAGACATAGAATATGCTTACAATTTTTCTCTGTTTTTAATAAATTATTGACAAAGTAGTCGTATCGATCAGAGTTGAGAAAAAAACATAGTACAAGGGGTTAAGTGCATTACATAAAATTATATATAATTTTTAGTTGAAAATGCAAACGTTAGAGTACACTGATAATTAAAAACATAATACTCATTATTATCACCTTCATATGCAAAGTAGGTAAACGTAAAAATAATCATGAGTAAAAGATGTAAGCCTATCTTTGCCAGGCAATAGAATTTTATTTAAAGCACTCACTATCCAGACACGTATTGGATCATCGTTAACAATATCTACGATTAATTGTTCGGAAGCGTCTGTTAACCAAAGAAATGAAGGAACTTGAATGAAACAAACATTTCCACTGGATAAGAAACGCCTCTAGAAAGTTTCACCGGTAGCGATGCTCAATTACCGCTCACGCGTCTCGCGAGTATGCTGCGCATTTGTAGTTCCAGCGTCGTCAGCTCCCCATTACGCGAAAGCGTGATGTCGTAACGGAACGTCACGTCGTAAGCCGGTAGACGAGATTATAACGCAACGACGCACAATTCCGCTTGGCCGCTTTAATGCCGTGGAACGTCGAACACTCCTATCCCGACCTTTCTTCATCCGCCCGTCCATCACACACGCGCCACTTTCTATGGACCAGAACACAATCTCCAGAGAACTGTAACGCGCGCAGGAAACGTGCAAAATATATTTTATATAAGAGATTGTTCCGTGGTGCTTTATGCTCGAGAAAGTAGAAATGAAAATGAACGGCGTGGCAAAGAAGGGAACCGCATGAAAGATGTGGCCGATTACAGCATACGGTGTAGGGAAAGTAGTTCTGTAAACAACGTTGAAGCAGACGTTAGCACGTAGAATCCATTCGTATCCTTATGAAATCAGATTGTCAGTTGTAGAAGATCAGTGAACGTGGTATCTTTATCATTCTACGTCTACCGAATATTATACGAATCTTACTCTTCTTTATCTCGGAAACTCTGCGTTTATAAAATAATCGTTTCTAACAGAGAACTAGTTTTGGCCTGAAAACCCCTATGCTCAGTAATAAAAACAATCTTTGTTAAACTGGTTTAGACTAACTCGTCTAGGTCACCAAGACTTAGGATACCTAAAAGGCTAGCAGTGATGGTGATCTAGAGTCAAGGTCTTCTTAGACTTACAGCTCTAGCTAACCATCTAAGGGGTACATAGAGATACCGTTGAAAACACAATTGACTACATTTGCTAAATACCAGAAAATAAGTATAACCTGTACTTCGAACGTTCTACAAAGTATATTAATTATCACAGTTTCACACTACGCGAGGCACGCAGAGAATGCTGATTAATTGAAATTAACCTCTTTTCGCTTGGGTGTCTTAGGTGCATCACAGAAGCGCCTACGTAGTTAAATGAGGAAAATCTGTTGTTTGAAACACAAGGCGACAGGTTCATTGCGTCCGGACTACGGAAAGTCCTTAAAGGCAACTCCATTCTGACAAAAGGGTTAAAACGCTTTGATACGCGTCTGGGTATTGTTCGCAGCGTTACAATGTGTACCAAGCCCTGCTATGCACACGCAAGCTGAGAGATTCAGCATGTCCGGAAGGCGTGTTTCCTAGCTAAAGATAATTGCCGTATGCGTTTGTCGGGTTCATCCGCGCGCTATTTCCGGGTGTTGTTCTACGAATTTCGTGTTCCATTCTTTTCCTCGTACCTTCTGGGAAGTCCTGCGCGCGAAATTATGCGCCCCCGCTTTTCCCGCGCCCGTGTTGTTTTCCGCGTGCTTTCATGCGGGGTCCCGTTTTAATTTGCGAAATGAATTCTTGATGGCGCCGACTCGCGACATCGAGTCTTCCGTAAATCGCACGCCGCTCGGCGAAACCATGTTTCAACATAGTAACGCTCGTTGCCCCCGACCACTCTGTTAATCGTTTTTTGACGAACGTATCCGCGTCGTAACGCGAACGATTTATCGAGCTTGTTTGTTTTTCGACGACTGCGCCCCGTCGAGCTCGTCATTCAAGCTACGCCGGACGCCCGAAAAAGTTAACGAGTCACCTTTTCCACTGTGAACCGGAAAGGTATTAAAATTGATATTTTATGTTGGATATTGAAGAGAATTGGAGAGAAATTTGTAACCGAGTCGATAGATATATTTCAATCATCATTTCAAGATTTTAGATTTTTAATTATTTTATTCTTTAAATAAAAACGTTCAATAATAAATCACCAGTATAGTTGTAAGTTACTTTACAATAAAACTACCAGACGGATAAAAGTCACCCATTTCTGATTTCTTCTTTTTGCAATTATTACAAAGATAACAGATATTTTCCTGAAAAACTATTAAATAAATTGATTTAACAATACGCAAATGGAATTGTAAATCAATTGAAGTGGCAACGGATGCACTATTGTCGTTTCTATAGAGAAATTTCAAAAAGTCAATTTAACTGTTCGCTAGTTTTAGAGTTAAAAAGGTAAAACCTACTATACGTGATGCGATATTTTAAAATTACGTAGTTACTGATTTTAACAGCCATCTCTTCAATCATAGAGACTTTTACATTGTTCATCTTCAACTACTTGCTTCATTAAAATGTTAGCTTTTTTATTGTGAATTTAAGAGTTCGGGAAATACTCCCTGAGAGAATATTCAGAGTTTTTCAATCCATTTAATTAATGGAATAATTTATCTACACCTGTGAAGCACGCGTTGGCCATACAAATGCAGCCCGTTAATTACGACGATAGGCGGCGGTTGTTTGGTAAATTCTGCAAACGGTTCAGCCGTAAAAATGTAGAAAAAAATGCCGGTTCTCTAACGGCTGGCACGCAAATTCCTGATATCGAATAGTCGGGGCTGGACCCAGTGACCAGATTTTCCCGTGAGCCTCTACGATATTTATGCGTTTATGCACCCTGCCGATGGGATGAAGCGGGAACGAGAGCATCGGTGACCAGGATAGCTCTACCCTATCGCGTTGAACCTGCAATAACGGCCGGCAAACGAGCATCATCAAACTTTTCTGTCGATGTAATAACGACCGACAATCCCTGCCACGGATTTTGCAATAACTTTGCCGGCGGCCGCCATTTCCGAATGCGTTTCAGAGCGCCGCGTAATTCGGAATTCTGTTGGATGCTGGCGTTAAGCGTCCGTAACGAATGTTAATATCGTTTGCGCGATTCCTTGTAAAACGCATCGCGATAAAAACGCATTTCACGCGTACAGCGGGAAAGTTTTGAAATGCGTGGACTTCATTAACATAAGTTGTGCCTGTAAAGGTCAATTAATTAAAGTTTTCAATAATTAACTAAATAACATTGTTAAGTAATCAACTGTTTTAAGAATTGTTTTTAACTAATTGTAAATTAAAGATAGAGGATACAATCATTTTCTATCAATTAATATTTTAATGTACACTTTTTAAACCGTTGAGAAATTGCAACTACAGGTAACATTTGAGTGACAGTATTCTACTCTGGTGCACGTGGAAGAGTGAATGCACTTTTTCTAAGGACGGTCAGTGCATACAATGCAACCAAGAGCGTGAGGAAGAAAGAGAGTTTTTAGGGCGAGCGCTGGGAAAGAGCGAAGTAAGAGGCTCTGCCCGAGTGTAAGTTTAAGTGTAAAACCAACAACTTATATATTTAATGTTATTTCTGTTTCAATGAGGGAAAACCAATATATTGGATATACAGAAAAATTTAAATAATTTATTAACATCCATCGCTGTATCTTTACCCAAATAACTGTTAAAATTCTGTTACAGCACGGACAGACATAAAATTCACACTGTCGAATAATTCGTGTATATCCACCGCGTAACAATCGCGAAGCAGAGGCATGATATCGTCGAGATATGTGGTTCGTAACGATCGATGTATCAAAATCATAGATCAGTTTGATATACGGTTGATTAAAGTGGCATCATTCACGCGGTTTTTGGCGCCATTACTCCTAATGTTTATTAAAAAAAAATCCACGAGAAAAAAAAGGTTAGAGGAAATGTGTGCGGGCATATTCGTGTCGGGTGACTCGCTGTTCCAAAAGCATTACGTTCCCAACGACGACGACTTTTCCCATTACGTATCCAGCCGCATTTTTCCGGCCTCAATAAATCAAGGCGAGGCACGTTTAAACAAACTGCAGCGATTTTCACGCGGTGCCGGAGCTCTCACTCAAAATTTCAGCCGCGCTGCGGAGCGGGAGGGAAAAGAGAGAGAAACGAAAAAGAAAAATGAGAGAGAAAATATAGAAACGAATCACACGTTCGACGGTCGCAAACAAAAATACAAACATAAATCTCGAACCGTTCAACCCCCCGACACACTGACCAAAATCTCCCCCAAAGACCGGCTGAGAATTTATGCATTTATTTACTCGCGAACGCGCCGCCCGACCGTGAATTTCGATTGTTCCACTTCTGCGCCTGCTTTTCCTTGGATTCTACGATAAAGGATCTTTATCATTACTTAACACTAGGTTTGCGAACATTTATGGTTTAGGTTATTCTATTGTTATTAGAAACATTGATATTTGTTCGCTTAGATTTTTCAAATTAGGGGTTTTAAAATAGGCAATTAGTATGCATGCTCGTGTAACTACATCGATCGAAATCGACGTAAAGATTTAATAATGTTTCCAAAATTCAGTATTCATCGAATTGACGTATTCTGTAAAACTCGTGTTAACGCTTTGACGATTATATCATTCATGATTAGACTGTAAATCTTTATGTAAATTCAAATTTTTAAGAATATAATTAGAAAGATGGAATTACTATAGAAATTAGTTCTTTCTAGAAAATGCTATAGAAAACACGACACGTCGGATATGTGATATACTTTTTCGTGCTGTATGAATTCGATGCAATTTTATAGTTTGAAATTCTCTTTGATCGAATTTCATCGGGCAATTAATTGGGGTAAAAGAGGTTTTACTGTATGCACTACAATTTTTGGTACATACAATTTAGAAGGAAGAAAATATAAATGGTACTTGTTAATACAAAGAAACTGGTAATAAAATGTTCTCGCTTTCTGAAAATTTCAACAGTCCGTTCTCACGTACACGAGCATGCGTGAAATCTTGATTTTCATGTATTCAAGAAATTTCCAATTTTATCTGGCCTGTTGATTCTTTTAGATTTATGCGAACAACTCGCACATACAAAATGATAACTCATTAACTACTCTTATCTCTTGTCAATTTTATTATGATTGTAATCTAATTCATCATGCACTTGATGAAATCAGTTTTCCTTTCATCCTCTATTCATTAGCTTGCAAATTACTTTCAAACGTATATTATCATAGAAAGAGTGGAATCATATCGTTTCACCAAAGTTTCAGACACTAAATCCTGCTTCCAATGTCCATAAAACGTTTGATAAAAACGACCGCAATAAATAAGTTAGCATTATTATAAAACTCGGAATGATAAAAGCCATATCGTAAATCGGTTTGTCATTTCATCATCATTTCCAGTAACTACCCCCCTTCCTCCCATCTATCCGGTATCGAAAATGTGGATCGTCAACATCGTATCGTTAATCTTGGGTCCACCATTTATCGCGATACGTGCAGACGTACGTCGTCGTCATATTGCGACGTTTATACGACGCTCGGCTGGTGCAAACTGCGGTCGCACGGGGCGCGTGACTATTCCACCGGAAACTAGGGGGGTGGTCGACAAGCTGCCCCCTCTTCTCGCCAATAGCCGCGCAATATTGCGAGAGGGGTAGTTTGTAAGCTGTCCCGGGCGTCGTGTCGTATCTTCGAGTGAAGTGTAAAGCAGCCGCTTGGCACGAACCACCTTGAAGATCGAATGTTAACTGGGTGACCTCCAGCCGAAGCGTTTGGGGGGCTGATCTCCTACGTTTGAGCGATTCAGTGCAACCAGACGTCTATATCGTCGCGAGCCAACGGTTTGATAGCCTGTTTCGTCACTGGCGGCAGTCACGGCCTGCTCGTGAAAATCGCTAGCTCGACGTACCAGGCTGTTCGTGTTTTGATTGGCAAATCTATTTCCGATAGAGAGTCCCTATTTCTGACTCTTGCCAGATTCGATATGAGACATGTACGGATTCTAGCTCGCCCGGACTTCATTCAGTTTAAATCAAGCTTAGGAAGGATAAATTCGGTTGGTCAGTTCGTATGGAGTGTTTGTGCGGAAGTAGAGTTTTTGTAAGTTAGACGATCTGATTTTGAAAAATATATATCGTGTCTGTGATCGCTGAATAGGAAAAGAGATTTCAATTTCTCGAAATGATATACGATATCGATTTAAAGGTAAATTGATATACCAAACTGATCACGCAATAGTCAACAATCGGTGTAGCTCAAGACAATTGAGCATCATACATTTCAAGCTCGACATTCCTACCCCCCGATGTTGCAATCCGCTACGATTAACTGTTATTATTTCGTTTCCATTTTTCCCAACGCTCGGTTCAATATAATCGGCAGGAGTGGTAGCGTGATCTGTAAACTACAAAGGAAAACGTCCGATTGTTATTAAAAGGGCTCGTAAAACGCGATTCGCGTTTCAACGAAATCGTAATCAGCGCGCGCTAACGACATTTGCGTGCGATTGCATCTCGTACAGTGTTCCAGCGTGACGCGGTGTAATTTGTATCTTCACATCGCGCGACCAGTGGAACGCGATCCCGTTCCAATTTACATTTCCGGAGAAAAACAGAGTACAATATCCGGCAACTCGTCCGAACGCGAACAATTTTTTCCTTTCGAATTAAAGGAGATGCGACGGAAATTAACACGTAACTCGTAACATTATGGCTTCGAGGTGTTTGCCACGTTCACTGCCAGGACGGTCTTAAATAATTCATATATCACTTGGTAAATATCACGGTCCTTATATTACACTATTATCTATACTCTGATTTATAAAAGAAGAGCCCTTGGAGAACAATTTCATTGTAACATTAAATAAATAAAAATTGTACGCATCCCGAAGTGTACTGTACTTTTGATCCACGCTGTACGGTAGTTATGGCAACAGTGACGCCTCAATTTCGGTACGTCCTTGTTATTGGCCGTCTGCTTTCTTCGTCCTGCGTCTCAACACATGTACATCTCAATTTTCCGAGTAATTGTATGTACTTTGATTTAATATTGAATTCCACGAAGTATGCGAAAAGAAATTCCCTTCGCGGTTTTCATTTCCATTAATATTTACCGGAATTAATAATCTATTACAATTTATTTAATCTCCATTGAAGTTTTATTTTAACATGAACTGAATTTAATATTCATCAAAATCGATATTCTATTATATTTTATTTAACTTGAACAAGTAATGTAAGCATAAAAATATGCAAATTTGAGAATACTGGTATTTGATAGAGTAAAGAGAAGTGCGTACATATGTCGAGATAGTTTATTCTGCTTCCATTTGTTTTATTCCTTTCAATTTGAATTCGATGAACATTGGATCATTACTTTTATTTTTTGGATCAATATTTTCAGAATGGCAGTGCAACAGAATGAAAAGAAATCAATTTTATAATATGTATTTATATTACATATATACAATAATTTACTATTTTTATTTTGTTTCCTTTCCGTTTGTGTTTTCATTTAATTTACGTTCAATTTAATTATAACAATGTGACAACGTTGCACGGTGCTCCGCGACATTCTGTTGTCGCAGTTGACTTCTCAAGGAAATACACGGTCAGAGACAGATTATCTCCAAAAGCTCTTCTTTCATAAATCAAAGTATAATTACTTACCCTATTAAACATTTTTATTTGAGCTCAATCATCATAAGTATTGCATTGTCATATCAATCATTTTATTATAAATCTTGTGTATTGTAATTGAAAAGTTCCTATAAAAATCACAGTAAGTGTCAAAGCCGAAAATAAATTTTTGTTCATTTTATTATCCTGTAGTATGCAATGCAAATACAATATTCCTTTTATAACTAATCGTCACTGATAATAGTTATGTATAATAATAATAATATTGGACACTTGTTTCCTAACTGAAGGTCGCGCTGATCAGTCATTTCCATTAGATTTGAGTTAATATTTATTTAATATTCTAACACATTATTAATATTTTTTATTATTATCATCGTTATTATTATTAATATTTTATTTCTTAAAAACAAAGGTAGTCCACATAATAAGTATATAATTAAAATATCACATAATTATGGCATAATGCTGTCTTTCCCTGAAGAATTTGATAAACGCTTACAACCTTCCCCACAAATATCCTTCAACTACTCCCAAGCAATTCAGAAGCACCACTCATTAGTATCTAACACGCCAGTCAACCTGTTAAAGAACGCGTCCGTTTCAAATTTCCATGAATAACGTCTGCATCGACGGGTGTAACGAGCAGTTCATTAAAAAACTGCATTATGCATCGGTTTCAAAAAACATCCCCTGTCTAGAATATTAAAGCGGCGCGAGTGGTGCGCGCGGAGACGAGCCCGGTTCTCGTAGAATCCACTTGGCAAGTCCGGCTTGAGGGATTCTCTACGAAATTCCCGCGTTTCTCCACGCATGATTCTCTGAGTTGCGCAATTTGTTTCCAGACGCTTGTAGAACACAGACCCGCCAGGTCCTGTAATCAACTGGCGTTACACTCTCGGAGAAGTTCCGGCAGCTTCGTAAGCCGAGCAGCTTGCCGGTTGTAATCGCGCGCGCGTTCGCCCGTTTTCACTTGTAACAGCTTGCGAATTAATTTACGCGCAATCGAGGCCAGGCATAGAACGATCGACGCGCGGCCGCAAATTAATTAGTAAAAAAACGCTTATCAATTCATGCCGACCGCCGAGCGCCGCCGGTCCGATCCAAGCTTAACCGTTAATTATCTGGCGACCCACTTCGAATATTAATCTCTTCGAATCACGGATCCGACTGACACAGTACGTCGATGCTGTGGTGTATCAGTAATCCCGGAAATATATACAGGATATCTCGTTGAACACGTTGAATGCCACTGGAGTCATCGGTGACCCCCAAACAAATCGAATTGATAAAATTCATTCGTGTGAACAACGGTTATTTGAAAGTATTTCTATGTTATAAATGAGGGTATCTAATACGGTAATATTCAGCAAGACAAACGTATAATAATAACGCAATTCAATTAAATAATCTGATACTATATTGTTTGCATTTTGTGCATTTTTCTCCGTGAAATCTGAAATTTGAATTTTATAGATGAAAATGAATTTCTCTGTAAACGTTGTAATTGATGAAATCTATTATACATTCGACTGCCATACACTGCCATGTACCGTCATTCACGATTATTATTGAAATAAAAGACATTTCATGACGAGCGAGTGCTTCAAATTTCATAAGGGAAAATATTACGCGTACGAATAATTTTCGCGAACTCGCGACACCGCGTATTTTCCCTCTCTACGTGTGAGCCTCGCTGGCCGACGAAAATATATTAAAGCGTGCAGCTCACCCGTGCAATTATACGTTCAATGCGCGCAATTATAAAAGAAAATAGACGAAAACATCGCGAAATTGGGAGCATAGGGAAACAGCTAACAGTATTCAGCATTGTGAGCAAATATTATAGTAGTTAGAATTATTATAAAGAATTAGTGAGAGCGAAGAAATCATTGAATTACGTCCCGCAATCCTGGGTCATCGAAAACATCTACGAACAAGTTTCCCTTCTGATAATCAAACAGCAGTAGAACCTTCATTATCTGATTGAATCGAGCGACTAACAGTCCAGATAAAAAGAGACATAGAAACTTTTTTAGGTCGTATTTATAAAATTGAATAGTATATTTTCGAAGGTACAACCTAAGAATCTGAATGATAAGTTCCAATTTAACCTAGTCTCTAGGCAATCTAGATCGCAGAAAATAGCGACTTCTACTGTACTTTGCATTTTCTTTCGATGAAACGAATCTGACAGAGAAAGTTCTGACAAAGTAAAAGGGGTGAGAATGGGACCAAGGGATGACGCATAGACAAACAGTAACAGAGGAGTTCGTCTCCCTCTATTTCCCTGTCTTTACAGAGACAACTAGAAGAAGTCGTTGATAAAGGGCACGCCGCCGAGAGTGGTAATAGTTCGGCTATTTAAATCGCCTCGACGGCTGATTGGTCAAAGCAATGTAAATGCTCGTTTCGCCCTCTGGTCCCGACTGTCTCGACCCCATGGGGGTAGCCGCCCCGCAACGTGGCGCGACGACGATGAGTCTACGCCACCCACGGCGACAATTTCGCTAATGCGAATCTCACCTGAGGGCTTGTGGCAGCGATTTCGAGGGTGACGAGGAGGGATCTCTCAAGAAAGGGAATGGGTTCATCAGGTCCTCTCCAGACCCGAGCTTTCATCCCGTTCGATCCTTCGTCTCGCCGTCGTTTCCATTTCTCTCTATGATCTGCGTGTCCTTCTCTCCCTTCGGTTACCCTTGCTCCCTTCGTTTCCCCAAGACGTATTGATTTATATCCTGGCACCCCATGGAAAAGGGATAAAGCCGCCGGGGAACGAGATAACACCGTGAATTCTTGCCGAACCCTCACAATCTGTCGGACGATAACTTCTGGTTCGACGTGTCTCGCCCCCGGGACCGAGGCGTCGCTTTCGAAATCGGATACGCGAACGTCGCGCGCGCCCTACTGCGAGATTCGATTCTGTGCGGTGGGCGGTGATCGCGAACGATATCGAATCTAACGATATTTTCGACTGATTCGGTGTTCTGCTGTTTTTCTTGTAGCAATGTGTGGATGTCTAGTTTTAAGGTTTTAGGTCTTAGGTTCTAGGATCTAGGTTCTAGGTTCAAAGTTCAAAGTTCTAAGAATCTTTATTGCTGATTGTTTTAATTGACTGCGGATCTTTGTGCGAAAGAAAATTATATTCACAAAATTGAAGACAATTATCTCATTCCTTTATCATCACTGCACAGAAGCTTCTTAAGCGAATCTAAGTTAATTATGTCCACTAAATAATTCAAGTATGTTAATATTGTAATAAAAACTGTTGTGTGCAGTTATTTTTTCGTTTCATTATCTGTGTTGTATCTCTATTTGATACGAATGTATACAAAATTTTAATTTAGTTACGAATGATACAGTACGACCGACAGCATAATGAATATCAGGATTCATATTCTCATTCATGAATTACTTGTCTGCGATATTAATTGAAAATGAATTAAGGGATGCGCATGATGATTCAGTGTTTTTAAATTAATGAGTACGAATAGCATTTACGAAGTAATTTAATTTAAAAACTATTCCAAAGTCCCGAAGTACATTGTGGATTCTATTTTTCCTGCGGCTTCGCGTTGGAGAAGTGTTGATTAAGCTACGGAGAAAACAAGGTACGAACTAAGTTTAAAGAATATGATGAATATGGCAGACTTCCTTACTCTAAATGAAAGGCGCGTGATCGAGTATCATATCGTACTGTACATTACATTTTTCCCCACGTCTGCAGGAAGTAACAGGTGAAATGTATTATTTAAAATTCCCCTTGAACCCCCACGACTATTAACAGATTTTGTAATCTCATAATATGAAGAACAAATGAAAGGCCATCCGTTAAAGAGATTTCACTCACACTAAACACATTTTACCTATCTCTAATATAACAAAACGAACCAAATAACGAGATAAATGAAACTTCATTTCTTTGTAATGAAATAACCGCTGTTTTATAACAATAATCTCATTATTTTCAACCAGGCTCACTTCATAACTACATTATCAGTTTTATTTGCAATGCTCTCATCCCAAAATCACGCAGATACCTCGTAGGCATTCTTTTTCACCTCCAACAACAACGGAAATAATTTACATATCCAACTTAAACGAAACACCTCGCGCAGAGTGTATTCCACAAATTGCCTGATGACCTCGCAGCACCTTATAACATGGACGCAGAATACGCGTGCCTCGTGACGCGAAAATTCGCGGAGCATCGCCGACCAGCGAACCGGCGTGTATTTTCTTGAATTCCCAGCAAAATGGCGAGCCATGCCTTCGTGAAATATGCATCTGTCCTCCCCGCTCTCTCCCCGCCGCGTCACGCTCATCGGTGCAGACAACCTTAAACCGCACCGAGCCCAACCACTTCGTGGACCTGGTTACCCCCGCGCCGCAGAATTAATTAACACGCAGCCTTGCGGGCGTACTTTAATGCCGGCGGCCCCGGGGCAGAAAATCTCCTGAAAATAATCCGAAGACCGAGGGCCTGAGGGCTTTAATAAGCTACCTGATATCGATGAAAATGATGGAGGACTGTTATTAGCCGCCTCCTCGCCCCCAACGCCCCTCTATCGCCCGCGATCGAGAAAATTTTATTAAGATTCTAAGAGGTATGTCAACACCGCTATTGGTCCTGTTACGTAATTCAAGATTGATCGCGCGACGTTCAAGGATGGGATGAAACTGTAATTCACGGAAAAAGAGAAAATATGAATTCCCTCGAGGGCAACCGGGCGAAGGTTCACGAGACAGTTTAGCAATCTGAGAACGGAATTATTGAATGGATGGAAGATGCAGAACGACGAGCACCTTGGGTTTTCTTTATTAATTTCTTGCGGTGGGAACTTTTATTTGCTCAATTTTGGACATTCTTCTTTGAACGTCAATTAAATATTTCTGCGTAATTTGAAAATTACCGGATTTTCTGTTGAAATATTTGTTTCACGCGTATTGGATTGTAAAGTTTCGAATTTCATACGTGGACGACACGCATATTTTAAGTTTCATACTAACAGGTATATCATCTCTTCAAAAGTATGTTTTTGAAATATTCAGTATGGTAAAAAGGAATACTTTGATAGTACGATATTCCTTTAAACACTAAATTTTATGTAACATTACAGTGAATAAAAATACATGTTGAATCATATACGATTTAATCTTCAAGTGATCTTAGTTAATACACTCTGTGTTACATATGCTGTATATAAATTATTTACAGGGAAATGCAGAAATTCTCAGAAAACGGATTAATTGATTCCTTCTGAAGCAAAGGGAATTTGTTTAAGCAAACGATCTGTAATTGGTCGATTTCCGTTTATAATTATTGGAACAGAGGACTGAAGGTAACTTAATTATCGGGGAGACAACTTTTAATTTACTCAGTTACGATGTTCTTCTGGGACGATTAAGAAGCAATACCACCCCCGCAATCTGTAACGATTTAGTCTAATTCGGTTCAGTCGTGGCTGGAAAACTGTTCGGGTAATGAGTTCGTGTACAACAGGATCGTGTTGCGGAAGAACTTTCAGCGGGATACAAGCTTAGCGGCCAGAATACGTTCGTGTTCGAGGAAACAAAGCCTGCAGGACTTTCTTTTAATTCCGGGGAATCCTTTACGCGGCCGTGAAACGAGGATCCGTTCGAAACTGGTTTTTAAATTGAAGACATTACCATGATACTTGTTCGTATATTTTATCCGGTCGCGGGACAATTTTTATGTAAATCAAATACGCAAAGCGGCAGAAAGTGTCTGTAAGCGAGAGAAGATACTAACTTATATACTTTCAACAAATTATTTGAATTTAATATTTAAAATGACTGAATAACTAATGAAACGATAGTAAAAGGTACAAATAAATGACTAAAGTGTATTAATACTTCAATAAAATATTGATAAAATAGTGGGATTAAAATGAAAATATCTTTCACCATACGATTTAGAAAATATCTACTGATCACCGTACATATTACAAATGCTTTTTATATGTCGTAAGATTTAATGATCACTAAGGCACGTTTACAAATCCTATCAACTACGTTTCATTGGAATCAAAAACCGCGATTTATTTAACAACCACGATTTATTGGAATAAAAGAAGCTCGAGAGTATAGCAACAATTATAGATCTGTTGTGTACCACTACAAGATGGCTCCGTTGCCGATTAACACATCATGGTGGACGACTCCCCAGCGAAATCATGATCAGTTCCCGGCCACGTAACCGCGGGTGGTTTATAGCCGTCACTACTAAGGCCGACAAGAAGAGAGTTCGAGCAAAGCCATTAATTCGTACGTGTTGGTGTCAGCCAGGAACGGATAAGTGCGCCCTACGGAAGATATATATCTCCATTTAGGCGAAGATGGGACTTACTCGTTAAAACCAGACCTTACACCAGCCTGGTCGGCTCTCTTAATAAATTTCTCGGAGCGGCGCGCGAGTGCTTTGAACTCCGCGGCGACGTCGAGCGCATTAGAATTATATTTCGTATCGATCAGATCCAGGAACTTCCTTTTCATCGGTTCTCAAAGAAGAAATTCATCGCCCACTGCTTTCGATCCACCCTTCGTTTAAATATCCACCCATTACTCATTCGATGCTCCGGATGCCGGGAGTTGATTGGGCGTGACACAACACGGACAAAGCTTCCCATTTCTTAACGTCCCCAATCTCTCGCGACTATGATTCGCACGCTCGAACTCGCAAACGAAAGTTTCAACGCGATCTTCCGCTTAAGCGAAAAACGACTGGTTGCAGATTGTACTTCTGCCTTAAAGTTCGAGACAGCGAGTTAGTCTGTTGCATAGAGCAAACTGAGTTGCACGCTCACAGTTCTGTGCAATCATTGATTATACGATATTTCCGTGCGAATCTTGTGTTTATCAAATTTGAAGCATTCCATATGGTTCGATGAATACTCCTGAACTCCTTGTCTTACAATAACGCGTCAAACTCGTCGTGCGGATTTCAAACATAAGTATTATTCAATTTGTTTTAATGCAAATTACATTATTCTTCAATTGTCAATGATTATACCTTAAAGCACACGTTCACATAGAATGAGACTGGATATTTTCCCTTGTTTTTAATCAATTATTTACAACGCAGTAGTTAGATCGATCAGGGTTCAGAAAGAAATCATAGAACAAGGGGTTAAGCATTGAAGAGGCGTATAATTATAAGTAAAAAATTATTTTCGAAGGTAATAGCTATATATTTTCTCTTTGAAGCATAGTGAAAATACAAATCATTTATCATAAAGAAACGTGATCTTATTACTGAACTACTTAATTTAAAATATTAATTGGTATAGCTCTTTGTTTCATCACAAACGTTAATGAAACAAACATCGAGTTCATCCACTTATAAATTCCAGTGTTCACTACCGTTTTCGACGAGACCGACCGCCGAAATTCCGCAAAATTTATTTATACTCGTCGTCCGCCAGCTATTTAAGCCTAATCACGTTCAGAAAGCAGAGAATTACCCCGTGGCCTCTCCTTGCGACATCCACGTTAATCCAACGTAATCCGATTTTGAGTCTCAGCGTCATTGTAGAATATACTCCTTTAACGGGAGCGTATAATATAATGACCATGGAAGAGGAGCTAGATAGCTGGTAAACAAGATTGTACATTCGGATATTCGTTGCGTCCAGGTTTCAGTAAATCAATTACGGAACTTCCGTGCAGAGCGTCGAGTCGCGGCCGATCATCGCGCTCGATTAATTAATGCTCCGTTGACGCGGTGTAGGTATTACACGTGTGTCCGTCTCGATGCACACGATACACCGACGTTTATTTAACACGTTCGCGGCCACGGTCACATTTCAAATATCCTTACTGTGGACCGTGCTCTTCTTGCAGTTGTTCCGCCTGATATTATTCATACAATTTTTAAACGTTTAACCGTGTGAAGAAAAATATCGTCATTTTGGTGACATCAAGCTGTCATATTTCGAATACGAAATTAAGAACAAACAATCGATTTATTCAAATAACAAGAGATCAGCGATTCGTTTTCTTTTCCTCCTGCATCTACATAAAACTTCGATGTGCAACTGAACTTCCTCTGCGAAACGCTTTCAGAACTTCAAACAATCCTCGTTTGCAAAGGGTTAAAACATAGTAAATAAATCGAATAAAGCATTTGACATAAGTGTCATATGTGTGTGATATTTTGGTGTAACCAAAGCTACATAGGGTGTACCATACGTCAAATATATATTAATATTATCATAACAACGACAATCAACAGCATTACACATGTCGATCAAAAGTTTGAGATTAATAATTCTGCGTTTTCTTTCGTTCATTTAACTTTATGTCTATTCCTATATTATCCGATTAAACAGTTTTTCATTTCTGTCTTCCCTTTTGTTTCTGTTTCCACTAAAAAAGATTTATTATCTGATTTATTTACCCTTATTTTGTAGCCAGTTATTCGACTGATTATAGCAGGAAAAGCGTCAGTACAGTTAGTGTTAACCGACCGGGACCGTACGCGACAGCATTTCGAACGATCGCGCTTCGAGGAACGATTTATTAACAACTTTTCATCCGGTTACGTCCGAAACTTCTTCGTGTTCTTCCCGTTAATCCCGTTCCGGCTCGCGATTCGACGAACGGAACCATTCGCTGCGTGGGTAAACGTGACCAAACTAATGGCATTAGCGGCCCCCCGCTGGATTTTCGCCTCTCAGTCAACCTCGCGGGACGGAACCTCATAATCCTTTATGATCCCTTGTAATGCTAAGAAACATTACACACGGATTAGCGCGATGTTCGAGGCGGAAAACGATAATGAAGTTACACAGGTATTATGATAAATTGTTTTCGCGTTACCCGCCGCGACGCTCGTCGCTGTTCTCTTGCGGAAGGAGGCGAGAAGTTTCGTTCGTACACCGTTTTAACGCGTTGAAACTCGGTTTGCGTTTAACACCAGATTTACATTTATTGTACGCTTTATGCTGTTGTTCCCAGAAAATTAGATTTTCGTTAATATGGATCTAGGGACTTTGAACCTCGGAAACGGACTTGTGGTACTTATTATAAAATTCAATAGCTTAAGCTTTGAATAAGTTGATAATCTTTTCCGAATAATATTGTTTTGAAATGTGGACAAAGTTTAATTGTGTGAACAAAAATATTTGCATTTATAAGATATATAAATAGATATTTCTAAGATTTCATTTAAAATATATGTAGTATTTTACTTGCATTTGACTGTCTGTTTTTAACGCTAAACGTACTGGTCACGTAACCATTTTTCAAATTTGATTAAAAATTCTGCATTCTCTTTTGTCCGTGTAACTTTATATCGATTTCTATAGTGTTCGATTAATCAGTTTTAAAATTTTTGTCTTTTCTGTTGTTCCTATTTCAGTGAGAAAAATTTATTGGTTAATTCCTTTACATTTATTTTATAACCAGTTGTTTAACCGGTTACGGTAGGAATAGGTGTATACAAAGTGTCAGTGCATTTAGTGTTAAATACGGTTCGCGTTGTACCGTATTGATCAGCGAATCGCACACTTGTATTACGACAGATATCGACAAAAAAAGTGTAGAGCCTGAAAAAACTTCGGAGTACTAGTTTCAAAAGCATGGGTAAATTTACAAGTCTCAGCTTGTCTTTCTTGAGACAGTATCAGCTGATCCTGAAGGAACTTCCTAGCATCTAAATAGTTTGTCCTGTGAAACGAGAGTGCTTTACTTCTCTGATAAACTTAACCTTTCATGGAGTTTCGAAGTAAATATTAGGTTGGGGAAATAGAAATCCATTATTTTTACGTGAACATCAAGACTTTGTTTAACATGTTTCGGATTGTCCGATTTGGATCAAATATGCACTGTTTTGTTCTATAATTTGTTGCCATTTTAAAGGTAGCTTCATAATGCCTCTTTCATAGATGTCTTGGTTCCTATTGGCGAAAAACTCTAGTAATCGATTTTCACAATCTTCTCTTGATGCCAATTTCTTATCACTAAGGAAGTTTTGCAATACAAGAAAAACATGATAATCGCTTAGTGCCAGGTCCGGACTATATGGTGAAAAACTTCCCAACCAAGCTTCCGGAGTTTCTGGCGAGTCACTGTAGACGTGTGTGGCCTGGCGTTGTCCTGGTAGAACACAACACCTCTCCTGTTCGCCAATTCTGGCAGTTTCTGGTCAATCGCTAGCTTCAAACGGTCCAGTTGTTGACAGTAGGCATCCGAATTTACTGTCTGGCCATATGGAAGCAACTCATAATAAATGATTTTTTCCAGTCCCACCAAATGCACAGCAGAACCTTTTTGGCCGTTAGTCGTCGTTTGGCCACCGTTGTGCTTTGACCACGATTATTTTCGTATGATATTGTGGTATGTGACCCATTTCTCATCCCCAGACACTATCTGTTTAAGAAATGGGTCGGTTTCATTCCCTTTGGCCAAGGCTTCGCAGATGGAAATTCGATCCACTATGTTTCCTTGTGTTAATTGGTGTAGCACCCAAACATCGAGCTTCTTTTTGAATCCAGCTTTGTGCGAATGGTTTAAAACTGTTTTATGGTCGATCTTTAGCTCCTATACAATGCTACGACTGCTAACATGCCGGTCAACTTCGAATATTTCTGTGATTTTATCGACATTTCCGACAACGGGCCTACTTATGCGAGGTGCGTCTTTAACATAAAAAATATCTGAACGGAATCAACGAAACCAAATTGCACGTAATTGACTGTTACAGTATCGGCATCATAAACACCATTCACAATTTCAGCCGCCTGGCTTGCATTTTCGCCTTTATCAAAGAAAAACTGTAAAATGTACCGAATTTTCTCTTTGTTGACTTCCATTTTTAACACCGTGTAACTCACAACTGAATAGACCAAACAAAAAACAGCAAAAGAATTTTTTCAGTGCGAAATGTCACCTTTCCAACGAGTATAAATCAGAAATTGTTTGATCGATACTTTACGAGATATCGATCACTACAACCATCTACCGAAAAAATAATGGATTACTTTTCCCCAACCTAATATAATCAATTCTGCATTGACTACTTATGTATTAATCTAGCATGCTCATTCTTTTATTGTTCTCTTCATACTTTCATCGACTTTCCATTTCTACATACATCATCCTCGCGTAATTTCAATAATTCTACGAAATACACACATTTTGAAGATAATGCAATGAAATTAAAATATTTTCGGGAAACCAATTTTCTCTGTCTATCTAGAAACCGCCGCTTAAATCGCTGTCACTTCCTCAACTATACCTAATGTACATTTAAGTTATCCAAGCCAATGATGAGCAAGAAAAAAGCTTCCAACCTCTGTCATCAGAGACAAAGTCTAAACTTTTTGCTACAAGTGACGTAATCAAGAACCGAAGAATTGCAACATAGAAAACGGCTGCGCATAGAGCCCTTTCGCTTTCGATCGCAGCACGTGACGACTAATCGCAACAACTGTAGGTTAATGACGCGAAGCCAAGTGCAAGTCAAGAGCCACGGGTTCGGTGCAGCATCGCCGATTTATGAAACTGATTAGCCGTCGGCATAATGCAAACTCGATTTCGATCCCTTTTACCGCGACCCCGCTTTGAAGTCGCTAATTGAGAAGGCCGTGCTCGTCAAAGCTCGGTTGCTCGCTCTATCTGCTCGGTAAATACTACCCACGACGGCCAAATCGTCGAGCAATCTGACGTAACTCCGTTTAATGCACGGAAATTACATGCGCCGCGCCGTTGCACGTAAATTATTCATAGCCAACGAAACAAGCCGGGTTCATAAAGTCATGTTTCAAACCTGGCGCCGCGGGAGCAGGCCGAGCTGAAATTTTTCTGACTGTTTTGCTCGAATCACGGCTACGGTTTGATCTGATTGAAAGATCCGCGTGTTTTCCATGGAGCTCTCGTAAGAAACATTAAAATTGAAAAAATGAAAAATTGAAACTTTGCTCCTTGTACACTAGAATTTTAACATTTTTTCGTAACCAAGTATTCGATACAATTTGGTATATAGTCTTATATAACGACACCACTGAAATTATATTTGTATTAAATATAATAATATTATAAATTAACAAAGAATATTCTTTGAAGCTCCAGTTCGATGGTTAAGGATTAAAAATTGTATGAAATTTCATTTAAAAATGTCGTCAGACGAAAAGAAACAAATTGGATACCCGAAACATCATCCACAACTAAAAAGAAACTGTGGACGAATAATAAGATGTAAGGAATAATTAATTCCTTCTCGCAAAGAAAGTCGGCAAAGATAATGACGTTAATCAGGAAAGATAACTGAATCCGTCGTGGAAAGAAGTGAACATTAGCAAAAGTTTATTGCACGAGTACGGCGGAATAGGGAAAGAATAATTTATTGATAAAGTTTTACGATGAAATAAAAGTCTTAACATTTTCCCTGTCTATAAATGTCACTTTTTCCTCGTCTCGTGTCAACCGTGAGTTCAGGAAGAAAGTTGTTTCAGATGATTAAAGTTTCGCTTCTTCTGTGCGCAACGAGCGAGTGTAAGAATAAGAAAACGTTTTGATTAAGTTTATTCTAGATTCTCTTCCTTTTCTTTATACTTATAATTAACGACACTATTTATAGAAGATTTTATTTAGGTTCGTGTCTAATTCATCATTCTACGAATTAGGATCTACATCCGTAGCACAGTGATCATTAAGGCACGTGATATACCGGCTATTAGTATTACCTATACAGTAACATATAATCGTTAAATTAATATTCAATACATACGGGATCCATATTTTCCATTATAATGAACCATAATTTCACGATCGTTAGCATGCTTCAAGATTTATTGCTCGATAGTGTCTCTTTGTAATTGCCCACAAGGTAATCGCTATTTTTTACATCGAAAGACGTTAAATGAAAACTTTCATAAAGATTTGGTCAAGAAGATAATGTATAGAGCAATATTTGTCCTATTTTACAGTTTATGTTGGAAAAGGTTTTATGAGCGTCCTTTATGACGTAGTAAACTTACTTCCCGTAATACCTGCGCGATTTAACGATAAACCACGGAAAGATGCATGGAATCATTATCAGATAATAGTTAGCGGAAGTAAAGTACTACAATATCGTTTCGCATTAAAAAGGTGGCTGCGATATCCCGTTTCCCCAAATTTATTAAGAATGAAAATTTAACGATTGTATATTGTACCTTTGAAATCTTTTATATCTTGTTTGCTTTCACTTAAATACTAATACCTTTGTTTTCTCAAACATTTAATGGAACAATATCGTTTACTTAGAATAAAATATAATAAATATAAGGATCAAAAAGTCTGGTGCACATATCCAAGTATTTCATACGTTTCGAAAGGAAGAATGTGTCTAAGTTTTTAGAAATCTAAATCAAGGATAATACAAACAATGAGAAGTGGATTGTCCCTTCCCAGGATAATTCTAATGCTACCAGCAACTTTACTTTGATCCATTTTTCTCTGTAGGTAACGATATCGATGCGAATCAAGAAAATAGCATCAGGTGGCCCTTACAATCATGAATGTTTCAATAGATGTTGATCGTCCACGCTGTCCAGGCAGTAATAGTGGACATGGCGTAACACTTTCACACGCCGAATTAACCTTGTGTGAAATAGATGTGATGAAAAAAGGATTCTCCTTTTCTCGTTCGAAAGTGGACTGTATTTGTTGAATATTGAGTGAAAGGAATGTGTATGTGTTTACAAAGTTAAAGTGTGTGTGTTGTCCAATGAGTACAGCGTGATTGTTATGAACTTGTGATGTATGTCTATTTGTCTAGTCTCTCCATGTCTCTCTATATATGTAAAAATACTGAGATAGGGCGGTGTTCTTAGTGACAAATCAGAAGGCTAAACTATCGGAGTGTTGCTAGTTTAACCTACGCCCACATTGCTTGTAGTGGAGGTAGGGGGTATGTCGTCCCTTCTGACCTGCAAAGGTACCGGTGGCTATGCGCTCGGGGTTTAGGTGGTTGAGCTGCCGTTCTTTTTATGATATATGTCTTAACCAAATAAACCGTGCCGGAACAGATGTCATGAATATTTCACCAGTTTGTTCATATAGTTTTATCTTTCTGTTAACGTAAGGCGCTCAAATGGACAATAATAATTGTCGGTGGCCTATGTTAACGTATTGAACAGGGAGGCAGAGCGTCATATGTCTGACGGAATGTTTGACCGTGCGATAGTCGATTGCTTGGTTACCAGTGAAGGGTCCTCGCCCTAGACGACGTTCTCGTGACAACGCAGTCATGAGACAGTAATGAGTGAATTATTCGAAGATAGTAATTAACTAATAAGCACGTCCATCAGTATTACTTGCCCGGGGCATGTTGTCTGAAAGGGACGATTGTTATAGAAGGAAACGATCCTAAACACTCGTGATTAATGATCCGCGATGAGGTGCGGTAAGAGTTAATCGAAGCAATCCTTCATTCCATGACTAAGCGACAGTGAATTTCTGAGATTATTGAGATACGGCACTATTCATAATTACCCTAAGGAACTTAAACGTTATAAAAGTCAAGCATTACACTTTCGAAATCGCAGTATTTTAAAGTTAACACTAGAACAACCGCACCCGTCAAAATGGCGGATTTTAGTCTGCCTATTTGGCAATTATTGATATCTTAAAAGCGTTAAATACCCGAAATGACTTGAAAAATAAATAGTTGCACTTCAATGCTATAATTAATATATGGAGAAACCGAAAAAAATCTGTTGCAATGTTTATAAGGATTACATATTAATCATGTTAAACGCTCAGTTGGTCTAGTGTTAAACAAAAATAAAATGCTACCACTTCTGTATTTAATCAATTCACTTTTAAATTTTCATTACAAAATAAAAATTCTCGAATCCACTTATCTGATTCCGTTAAAACGTGTAATTTAAAACCTTCGTATTCATTACACGTGTTCCTGGATACAAACCGAACAACCGTTAATTGAATGAAAAACAGATTGAACTTGATATATTCATTCTCAGGTTCCAATAACGAAAACAAAATAACCTATCATTAACAGTAACGCAGCGGGGAAGGTACATGTTCAGCTTATAAATGATCGATATCCGCGCAACTGGATAACCCGTTCACAGTGTCCCCCGATCCTTTGAAGTATCGACGCATACGCATTTACGAGTTACACGCAATTCCGCGGCAATTTCCGTGCCCGCGCGCGTACACTGTCGCGTTACGAACTAATTAGAAATGCCAATATGCCAACTGACAGGGCATACCGAAGTCACGGCGATCGATTATGCCCTGCGGTTACTTCGCGTAAGAAAACGGCTGGGTTCGATTGTTCTCCCTCAGAATATAGAGGAAACGTGGGTGGACCGAAACGTACAAAGCGCTCGGTCCTTGGCGAAACAATAGAGATCCCGGCCGTCAGATGTACCAGAATTCTCACGTGTTTAATCTACATCGGTTAGCGCTGGGCGGCGTTCATTTGCACTTCTTCCACTTATTTGTGTTCCGGTGTGACGGGGCGTGGCGAGACGTCGCGTCGCACCGGTTACATGCTCGCCGGATGTTTCATTAAATTAAGAAGCAATCGAACGGGGCCGCGATACAGACGGAATTCCGGTTGGCACGTATTACTGACCCGAATACATCACTCGAAATCTCACGTTCATCTTTCTCTGCTTCCGAGAGCTATGGCTTCGATTTACTTGGAACGAGAGTACATGCTCGTTCTTCGAGAAAAATCACGCTTTAACTCTTTTAGAGCTCACTTTGCTGGGCGACTTCGACAAATCCGGACCAATCCCAGGATATTAATTTTTAATTCCTAAATGGAAAATTTTAGTCTATAATGATAGAAGAAGGAATTGCGGTGTTTAATGTAGATTTTCTATCTTAATAATTAAAATACAAATTTTAAAGTATTTATAGGACATTTGAAAATACAAAATTGAAGAGAGTGATGAAGCTGTTTTCCATGGTAATTCTATTTTTCTAATTAGGTTCTTAGAACGTTGAATTTATATTATGATCCGCAATGTGTTAATTATAGGTTTTTGTATAGGTCGTCCTTACAGGTTTTTTTGCTCACAATGAGAATCTGAAAACTGTTTTTCTGGTTCTGTTTCTCGTATATTTAGCTTTGATAAGTCAAACTTTGTACGTTTCAAGCTATGTTAATGTGTTTAATCAATTATTCTCTCTAAATGAATTTGTTCTCTTTTGTTGGAATTCCAACGCATACTTTATCTACGAAACAGGAGCGCTTTCCATGTTTATCGCCGAGAAAGTTTAAATTTCTATTTGCCTGCAATTTCGCGCGGAAAATTGTATTCCGGGGTTCTTCTAAATTAATTAATTTGGTGACACTTAAATATTCCGTTTTCATCGTGATAATACTCCCTTTCCTCGCCAGTTTGTCGCATGTTAGATTGTCGCTCGTGAATGAACAAACTTCCATTATAAATATATTTTGTTAATGATATTCCTTAAAATATGTAATTAACGTAACGTTGACATGGCTCATATTGAAAATTTGCACGTTTCTCGAAGCTCAGAAAGTTAAATTCTAATTTTACGAAAGATGCTTCGATATTTTCAAACTTTGTTCAAATATTATTGCGATTCTTTTTCTTATAATAATTAGCTAAAAACTACTCAAGAATTTGTAGATTATCGATAGACCAATTTTCAATTCCGATAAGACATAAAGAAAAGATACTGAATCAGTAAGACAAGGACATTAAGACACTTTATTGTTTCCGTACAGGTTTTTCTTATGTAATGTTTGAAAGTTCACAATTTCTTTTTCATTCCACGAGTTACAAGTCTCTCGTGAATTGCATCACTGTAGAACTGATTTTTCCGAGTTTCCTCGTCAGCGTTCCATTAACACGATAGAAAAGCCGGCACCACTCGCGTACAACCCCACTTCTCGCACTGACTTTGAAAAATTATCGGCAACTCCGTGGAAAATCGCGTTACAGTTGCCGCCAGTGAGGTTTAGGTATTTCTTGAACTTTTCTTCCTATTTAACAGATAATCGAATATCATTGTCAATAAAACAAAATTGAACGCTATTCATTTATCGATATTGAATTATCCATTGAAGTTCTGACGTTCCCATTGCGCTGTCTGCTTATCGATAACTATTATCTTCCATTTCTTGTGTACATTTAAAAAGAACTTCGAAATAATTTATTTCACTGCAGTACATTGTTTTATTTACAACTGGTTAACCAATAATTTAGAACGTAACAAAGCCACAATGAAGTTTAAACGTTTAAACGATTATACGTTCATTCCATGTTACCGTGGAATAGTCGTGAGTGAAACTGTAAAATGGAGATAGGATTGCAAAACCTAAAGTCCGATTGTCCAATTAGTAGAATATGTTCCTTCAGTTCCATTTCAGGTACTAGCACTCAAAACGATCTAACATAATAGAACTATACATTCTACCATGAGCAGCAGTGAAAGGGTCAAGTATCCATCATGAATTGTCGGTTTTTCCAAGGAGGAGAGGTAACTTAATGTCCTCATTCCGAATGCAAGCCCCAGGCATCCATTGCAAGACGATCGATCTTGCTCGCCACTTGGCTCGTCTCGCCCACGATCCCAGAAATTCGGACTCGTTGTTTGCACATTTCACTGTCCCCATTTTAGTCATTCCTTCTACTTTGTTATTAATAGTTATGCGAGAATTGATTTATTCAAAACCTATAATGGAAATTTACGTATCTATCGAAATCAGTACATGAAAAATCATGAGAAATATAAACAAATTAGATTAATGTATTCCACAGACCTCTTCAATGCTACTCTTTACTCTTCAATATTTAGATCATTTTTTATTCTGTAGACTTTTATTTACTTTCTAGACTATTCTATACTTTGAAGACTACTCGTCATTGTCATAAATATTATCTAGACTACCTGAATGATCTAATCCAATATCTAAAATACCTGCTCTCTACTTTATGCACTATTCTCCTGTCTCTAATCTACTACTTACGCCCAAAGCACCCTAAAATTCTTCAAATTAATCATTGCAATTCACATTGCCAGCAAAAATGATAAGAGAAGTTCGAATAAATAATTTTACCACGCCTGGCATATATTTGCTTACAAATTCTTCCCTCAGCAGCTCACTGATCGATTCTTCCTGTTCACTTCCGGAACAACCGATGCACGTTCGTTCGTCGTCGCAACGGAAAGCAACTTTTCACGAACACCAAACTCTGAACAGTTGCGCCTCTCGTGCATCTGAGCAGCCGAAGTTCTTCCCACGACAATCCCAAACATTTACTACTCACGCTTGCTCTTACCAGAAACGTACCCCTTTTCCGATGCGATCAGCAGGTCACGAATTACACCGCAGATAACGTCCCGCCTAAAATTGAAGTAATCGTATTCGTTAGGAATGATTCGTAAATACTGCTAATAACACTAATTATTCTTAGAGATCTAGTCAAAACAATTTTAATATTATATTGGAAGATAAAAATTATCTAGTGAACCCAGATCTCTACCGGGTGACTAATAGATGGGAATTATTTTTACAAATCAATCGAAATAATCGTTTAATTAAAGTGTACAGTGTTCTAAGAGCAAAATTTACAATTTACAATCAATCGTATTCGTGAAGCGAATTCTTGCGTGGTAGCGGAACGTTAACAAATTTTACGCACAGGAGTAGCAAATAAATATTCATATTTATTCCACTATTATTTCACTTCAAAAGTAAAAGTTTAATTCCTTTTTATAATTGAAATTATTTCTATTGTAATATAAACCCCTCAGAATATATTTAATAACAAATAATTGAGTTAAATACGATTGATACAAGCGAAAATTAGTAAAATAGACCCCGTACAATGTATTAACGAAACCTTCTCCAAAAATATTAAAAAATTAAATGATCAATAATTGTGAAAACTGACTTATAGAATATTTCTTTCAAAAACTTAAAATTTGCTAATTTAGTTATTAAAAATTACGATGACCGATGGTCCTGCGCGCGGTTTGCCTTGACCTAGACTGAGGTTGAACCGCGATAACACGTATAAAATAATCGACGACGATTACGGTGGAATTTTATTCGTCGTAAAGTCTCAAGGGTCGGCAGCAGTTGACCCCTCCCCTCCTGCCCCACACCTGCATACTTTATTTCGTCTCCGGCAGTTCCGCTGTCGCGTCGAATTAAACGTCTCATCGCGCGCGTAGCTCGAAACCGTCGGAGCATGGGTTTTACTATCACTGTAGCTATTGTTTGCGGGCGCTGATTCTAGTTACCGGTTTACAACTCTAGTCCCCTGTTCCACGGCCGATAAGGAACCGCGTAATATTTTTGCTCGCGAATAAAGCAGTACCGCGCGAACCCTCTAGCTGAAGAGGATTGATATAGCAGCCCTCTATTGGCTTCTCACACCACCCTTCGCTCTCGCCCCCGTCCGTTCGCCGTTATATATTCAGGAATACGCTCGAGCCACGCCCCACCTCCTACTTCGTACTTCATTTTTCCCCGTTTAAACGGTTCAGACGATATAAACAGGATGGTTCCGCGGCAAACGACACGTTGGGGAGATTCATCTCGCCGAAGAGGAAGTTTGGGCTATCGCGAGGGCTTCAGCCACGGGAATTAACTTAGCCGTCGTGGAATCTAATTGCTATGCTGGCGAGTTTAACCAAAAATTATTGTTAACGAAGTTGTGATCTTTAACACTGTTGAGTATTTCATTGATTCGTAGTGTTATTAGAAATTAGAGAGAAAGTAGAGTTACATGAAATTGTATTGTATGTTCTTCGTTTATATTTATTTATCTTTATTTTATTTTATTTATATTAATAATGACTTATGTAGTTATCTTTAATTTTTTTGTTGTACTATACGTTGTTTGTATTCCTGCATTTTTCACTTTATTTTATTGTATATATCATCGTATTGTTCGTGGTTCAATCTCTTTCTATTCGTGCAAAAGGAAAATACCCATGTAAGTAACTACGCTTTATTCAAACAAATAGCGTATTTCTCAAAATTGTTCCTTCTTTATCGTTTGACAGCGAGCGAACGAAGTTACTATGTCTTCGGTTGTGCCATTGTTCCTGCGAAGGAATTTTATGGAGGATTTCGTGGTTCCTCATAAAAGTCCAATAAAAGACCTGTCTTCGGAGAACTGTAGCTTATCGATGTTATTTCGGAGGCGATAGAAACGATTTCGCTGCGTTTCACGCAGCTGGTGTGTTATTTATAACCATAGAGTGAACCAGCAACTCACAGATCAAACTCGATCGTTCGCGTTTCGTAGGCGGGGTGTCGAATTGTTCCTCAAACTGATCGTATTTCTTTCCTGATTTTCTCACGACTCTCGAGACGCATGCATCGCTGCAGTTTGCTTGAAATATTGATCAATTTTTCAATGAAGGAATAAGGATAAACATTTTGTAAGTAATCTTAAAAGTCAGCTTTCAAATTTCAATTGTACAACATTGTTCCAAATTTGATGAATTCTAAAATTAAAGTCCGAAAACCATTTAGAGACTAATAACAAGTGAATATATTCTTAAAACTATTATTCCAAAGAAATAAAACTGGCAGCTACTATTATTCTCGAACACATATTTCAAATTTCAATAACCAATAGATAATTCTTATATATTTCATACAAAGTATACAGACCCATCATTCTTAATTTTTAAAGAAATTTAATTTAAATTATATCAAATTCTTGTTTCTTTAATATTTTTCCTCTGCCCAATCTTTATTTTCCAATTCTCATAATTCCATTACCCTATAGACATAACTAGAAACACTTGAATAAACACTTTGTCTGTAGCGTAAGAAAGGAAACAATTTCCCCGAAGTTATCAGTTAACGAGCCGTTTACCGGGAAGCGCGTTCCTTTAATCTGCCTTTTAGGTTGCGACTGAAACAACACTGGGACAGAATTTAAAATAAAATTCTGCCGTAATTATTCTGGCGGAGATTTACTTTCGTTCGTCGTTGCCTGTTTACGATGGCGGTGGTCGCTTCTCCGGAAAAAATATCGTTGAACTTTGCCGGTTTATCTCTTGCACCTGGAGAACATTTTCACGTTTATCTCGTTGTCTTGCGAACGAACGGACCGAGATGACCGCGCCGAGAAATGGTACAGCCCGTAGAGAACACCGGATGTCAGGAATTTATTCCTCGCCTTATTCCTGCTAGTCACACGAACCTAGCCGTGTACTCGATTTCTTCTCCGTGGATGTTCTTCGTGAAAGCGTTATAGCGGCGAATTTTCTAAATCTCGTTCGATACGAAAAGACGATCGTAATGAAGGAACAATATAAGGGGGAAGGGACGGATGAAGATCGCACAGGAACGAGATTACTTTTTACGATGTTGCTAGATCACGCCTCCCGAATCACCACCCTTTTATCCGTTCCCTATTTTCTGTGGAATGACCATGGAAAAATTGATTCCGCGACTCGGAATTCGTTTTTGAGAAATTCCTACGTTCCGTGAAACGAGAAGCTAGTAAAGGTTAAATTGATTTTATAAGTTATTGCCCTGTATTTTATTGGCGATTTTTCTGTTGATAGTTTCCCGCGGATTTTTTGTTAAAACCTGAGGATTTCTCATACTAAGGATTTTCGTGTATTGAGATCTTGTCGAATCGAATATGCATGCAGGAATTAATATTTCATTGAACGGATCTGTTATAGCAGATTGTAATAGCGTACGCGGAGATGATGCTACAAATCGAGTGTGAACACATATTAGTAGACTATCTAGCAACGTCTTGACAGCGTATATAGCCTGGCATTACACAAGTGGAATAGGCCTGTATATAAGCAAACCGAAACGCAGTGATACGTAGTCAAACATCGGTCAAGTAGAATTCAGGCTTATGCGAACATACAGCTGATCATGAGAACATGTGTGCTTGTAGCCAAGCATTAGTATATCGGGATAATCTTTGATATTCTGCATTTAATTGTGAAATTTAATTAAATTATAGAAGAATCATATATTCATTATTCTGGGAAAAGCCGAAGTAGAAGTTTAAGATTATATGATTCTTCTGAATATAGAACTGTTTCTAATTCCTATCAAAAGAATGAATACAAATGAAGATATTTCCTACAGTCAACAATGCAAGTTACAAAACAATTTCCTCCGCTTTTTCATTGAACTTCCCAAATCACCTAGTTATACTGGAAAATATAATCATCCTACTATAAATTACGTGTACAACACACAATGAATAATCTAACGCAGCCCGTGAATCGTAGACGTCCACAACAAGCATTCTACACGAACTCAACGCGATGGTCCGAAACTGATTAACCACAGTATCAATAGGAAGCACACGTCAACCATTTCACATTTTCGATAAGCAAACGACAGTACCGAACATTTTCATACGAGAACATGTGGCCAATGTTGTAAACCTACAGAAACTTTCCCACCAATCGACAGAAAACCGATAGTCCGCGTCACGCACCGTGACGATCCGTTTACTAAAATCCCAGCGTATTGTTCCGCTTAATCTTGTCCGGTACAGCGGGAGAGGACTATTATTTGCGGGGCGACTACATCGTCGACAGTGGCACCGCCCGCTGTTTGCCCCCGGCAAGAAACTCGGCAAACTTTACCGCGAATTTACACGAGACGCTGACCCCACCCCGCGGACAACTCTGCCGCGATTCTTATTCCTCGAAGTCAATGTTCCAGCCGGCGCTGCGCTGCGCTGCGAGGCGAGCGTTTCTGTCCTGCGATTCGGCGGAAAGTTTTCCATGAAATGTAGTGACAACGGTACGGTAACGGGGCCGCGGACCGTGCGCGAAACTTTCCCCCGAAAAGCCGTAAGAAACTCCTCGGGCCTCCGAACATTCGCTGGAAAGACCCGGTAGTTCCCAGCGATCGTCACCGAAATCGTTGAATTTAATTATCGAACTACAACCGGCTGGATTTTCGTCCGCTTTACACCCGGCCGTGGTTAAACTACGATTAGAGTTCGTACAAATCGTTGAATATGTTAGCCGACGGAGCCCGCAATTAAATCACGGAGACAACTGGGCCGGGAAACAATGACGGAATAAGTCCCCCGGCCACCGCGGCGAGATTTGACAAGGCGAAACTTTCTTCCGCCGGACGGGCCGGAGCCCGCTCCGCGAAAGTCACGCTTCCGTTGCAGGAAAGTTGAAATCACGGGCTCTGTTTATGCCCTCCTGTCTACCCCGGCGACGCGGGGACGGCGAGAAAACCGTGGGAACGAGGTAACGGGATTCTTCTTGGAGATTGCGGGTTTTATTCTAGGTGAGCTGCCTTCGGGGTTCTTGCGGTTGTTGTTATTATAGGAATGCTGATGTTGATGAAAAATTGCTGTTGTTTAAAGGTATTAAGAATAGAATCGGCAATGACAGCCATTTGTGGATTCGACTGGATAAAACTATAGTTAATTAAAGAGAAAAACGGATGTCAATCTCTATGACGATATTTATAAAACAGGTTAATGTATTTGCCCATTATGTCTCGATTCACTGTACCGAGAAAACGTTGTGTTTACTTATTGTCTTAGTTAAATAGAACTGATTCATTATTCCATTATATATTCCATTATAAAACCAACAGAAGGAATAAGGTAATTGAATATGTAAGAGTCTCCGATAATTGAATGTCGAAGTAGGTTGGAATAATTGATTTTTATATATTATTAGTAATCTGATTGGGTGGGTGTTTATAAGTGTTTAATGAAATAAACGGACATAATTGGGAATAACAATATGATTACAGGAAAATGAAGATAGCTAAGCTCTGTATATTGACAAATTAATTTTTAATTAGATAATGAAATGACGTATGTTTCTCAAAAGTTTGGTATCATCGATGGTGATTCTAGAATTTATATACTACTGACGTAGTGGAATATTGAATATATTTCAATCTTCGTGTGTGCCGTTGAATCGTAAGTCTCGAAAAGCACATGGTTGGCGTGCGTGATTGAAAATATCGGGAGAATATTATAAAACATGAAGGGATAAAATGCTTGTTCGTGATAGAGGCTATGATTACAAGTTCAATCTCTACCGGCTGCATACGGGGGCAGCATCATGGAATAGGTTCCAGAATTGCATTCCTGATCTATCAATGGAACCATAAGACGTTCAAAATGTACCGTGAGATGTAACACGGGCGATCTCATTTTTATTCCTACCACGAGACCTTGTACCCAGAAGCTTTCTTCCACCGACACTTTTAATAAACGTAATAGAGTGTAAAGCGTAGAGATAAGGCGTGCACCCAGTCGTGTGGTACGTTTTCGATCCGACCTCATTTACGTTTTACACCACCTCCCCGATCTTTTTTTCTGAAAATTCACCTTAAAGAATGAGAAATTCACTATAGACACGGCCAAAGTTAGGCATCATTCCAATACATTTTTATTCAAATAAAATTACAAGTAACAAATAAAATCTACGATTCTACTTGTCATTCTGTGTCCATTATTTAAAGTAAAACTACCCTGTACCATAATTCAATTTTAATTTCAGTCACCCTTACCATTCGATCACGATTTCGAATACATTAATTATTATTAATCCGAGCCACGTACATGTTACAATATAGACTTCAACCTAAAATATATACACTCTTCTTCTTCTTTCAACAAACACAATTACCTACCAAAGTCGCTGTAACCTGATTACACAGGTACGACTATCATACTCTGCATACCTCGTTTAACATTCATTGTCTCGTTCCCCGTCGTTCTTCGATGCCTCGACTTTGTTTCTATAATGAGCAATTAGATCCATGCAGAATTAACCAAACCAGAAAAGAACTATTCGCAAGGCATCGTTCACCTAAAATATTTGTTTCCGTCTACGTAGAACGAGGAATGAAAAATAAATATTCAACGGACCCGTGGCGGCGGATAATTTAAACTGGACAGGTAGGCGGGTAGCTTCAACGAACGTTAAATAAAGCGGTGACTGAAGTTAGTTACGCGAAACAAGCGGGCGCGATGCAAATCCATTTTCACGCTTATCGAAAGCTTCGTTAATTTCCAAGCGGTCAGCTGCGCCCGCTGTCGAATTTGATTACTTTTCGTTTCATAGCTTCGTCTCTTCGCCTTCTGCTCCCGTCTCTCCTCCTTGTCCGCCGACCTTTTTTTGTCCTGGCCCGGGTGCAGCGCCTTGTTTAAATTTTTCCCCACGTACAGGCCGCGTTGAAATCAGCACGTGACGCCGGGAATGATGCACGGTCGAAACAAGATAGAATTAAGCGCGACACGTTGGGGCCGACTGGCGACTTCCCGTTTTTCTCCTCTTCCTCGCCCCGGAGAAATAATATCCGGCAAGGTCCTGTTGTTCGTCTTTCACCGTGTCCGCTATAAATTGCGTGCTGCGGCCCGCACGCGATAGCTCGACGCCGCCGTCGCGTCGCGGTGGGGACCAATTCAATTCGCCCACTAATCCTGATTATACTTTAACATTGGCCGCCACCGGCGTAACCAGATTTACGTTTCATTTCGTTTCAATCCGTGGGACCCAATATCGTGCCTCGCCGAAACAGATTAAGCGATTGGATGGATTAGGTCTAACGTGCCGGTGATTTTCCGCGCGTAAACGGTTTACCGGCACACAGTCCGCGAAGATGTAACTTCAAAGTTGACAATAAAGTGGTTCCCGACGTGAAATAGGAAAATGATGCTTCTCGCGGAAGAAACTGGACATTTGGAATAGTGGGATGAAGGTGGATAGTATCTTTGGAAAAAGTGGTAGGTGATTTTCAATTTTTTAGGGGGAAGAGGAGTGTTAATTAAGGTTATGTTAAATGCATTCTGCTGTTATGATACGATGGTGTTATTTTTTAGTATTATCTGTATTATTGGTAACTACTCCTGAGAAGGAAGATTGTACTAACATAGTATAGTACATGATAATAAAAAATAAACCTTTTCTAATTTTGGCAGTTGCAGTGTTTTCTGAAAAAACACTTCGATGATAATTTGAAATTGCTTTCTTCGATCTTGATAAACGAAAATACATGTGTTATCGACTGTTTCTTGTTCAGGTTAATTTATACATTCCAGAAGCATCGATTGCATCGCATATCGATTATGTAAACTTATGGAAATAATCCTTTACTTTTTTATCCTACTGTGTGAATTTGAAGCACCCGCTAAACGTTCCCGTAATTTTCATCTTATTTACCTTTTATCATTTCATTAATGAAATTAATGGATCTGCACTTTTTTGAGAGATGAATCAATTTGGTTTAAAAGCTTCAAATGGTTTTCCGTTTATGGGAACTCAGCCTCTCGCCAAAGTAAAGTGTCATTACCTACATTTTTCTTAATGCACGCTTTTTGTTTGTGTGGTCATTTTAAGTGGATATCATCCTCATTTTCTTAATTACGGGAAACTAGGTATATCAGGAGATAAGTGTTAAATACTGAAACAATCGTTAATAATCGCGACGAAATATTTAAACGATAAACAAGCGCTGGCTAACATTTAAGCGTCATCAGTGGCTATAAATTAAACAAACCGGTTCATTGCAGTACAAAAATATAGAATCGCCGATAAAATTATTGACGTTTGATCAACAAACTTATTAAGCTTTTCCGAAAATTATATAATTATTGAATTTGCATTTATGCTACCCACGATTGAAAAATAAATCAACATTTATTTTGTTCGACGATATCACTGACAAATTATATAAACATCTCTAACCAAAGTTATTGAAATATTCGATTTGTATTTTCGTTGATCATTATCAAGATACAAGTAAATATCTATGTTGATCAACCGTTGTCTACTACCACCACAAACTGTTACGTATTTTCTTGGTTAGATTAAGTGGAACACCCTGTACGTTTTTCCAGCGATATCCGCAGTGTATACAAAGAAGTCTCGGCGCTGGGATTCCACGACGAAGAAGTTTAATTCAGTCCACTCGGTTATCGAGTTTTTCCATTCGTATTCCGCTCCTCTGCGGAAATATCTTCCGATGAGTGTCAATAGTGGTCTGCTGTAACAAAATCAACGCCGGGAACAAGTTTTCGCCTCCGAATTTTCAATTCCCCGGAATAATTCATTTACCACTGAATCGATTTAATCGTATTTATAGAGGGAATATCGGGTGTTCCACGATTGCCTGAATCTAACCTGACCACCGCCGGTAGCCGCGAACCTTCATTTCGAACAATTTCATACTGGCAATCATTAACGTGTAGAAGCAGAAACTGGAACAATTTTTCGCTTTCGTTGTTCAAAAGTGTCTAATACTCATGATTGACATCAATCTATCAGTAAACATCATAACTGTGTTAGAGAAAAATTACAAACTTTACTCGATGGACCACCCGTTATGGCGAAATCATGAAATTTTCATTCCGCTTTATGAATTCACAAATATCTTGATCAACAGCTAATATAATACCTACTATATTATGGATAACGAATCACAGACAAACAATATGAATTATGGACATTGATTTTTCGAGAATGAAAAACTAAGTACTAGACCGAGCAGTAACCTCAATATCAAAAACTGTACTGCAGGAAAAATCGCAGTAATTTGTAAACCTACATGGTTCAGAACGAATATTTACTTATAAAACATTATAAACATTTCTTTCTATTTGCTGTTAGTCAAATTAATCTATTTCTTTTCCGTCATATTTAGAAAGAAAAAGTCATGTTTTATATGCGATCTCTTTCCTTAAACAATGAAAGAGTGAATGTCCAGCTGTCTCGCGCCGCGCGAGTTAACATTCAGTGCTACTAGACTGAAAGCGGCGAAGAAACTCCGTCGTATTTTGAGTCAACAGTTTCGCGTAGCGGCGAAGTCATGCCGCAGGAAGTGGATGCTCGCTGAAGGGTCATTTGCAATCGACTACAAGTTTCCGCGCGGGAGGATTCCTGTTCATTCCCATGACAACAGCTGCACCAGCGACAAGATAACGAGCACGGGATTAAGAGCTAAACTAGTCATAACAGCGTATTGACGCTCAGAAGCTCTTAAAACTCGCGAGTAAGTTACCACCGCCATCCGAACCTGGACAATGAAATAATGATCAAGCAGCCTAGAGAGAAAGTTAATGATGTTGCGAGACATCTGACGTGGAACTTAACTATTTAAAGCGACGAGAGGCTAGCGCAGTCGTATATTATGCTCTACAAATCGTAACATTTCATTAATCCTTACGTTGTATTCAAAAAGTGTTCACTACATTGCTTTGATTGTTTACGACCCTACAGACTCAATTAATTTTGTATAAACATTTTGTCTTCTATCTAATCTGTTGATTATCTAGTTTGGTGATTCGGTTTCGATTCATGTTCAGCAACTGTTGTTCAACCAGGCATACCTAGTCATACATACCACAAGTAATATATGTCCGTATGTGGTCAGACCATGGACAGTGGAATAACTTCGTGAAACATGGCCACAAGTCGTGATAAGCTATTGATCAAATATGCGAATATGGTACAAAGTGTGAAAGTATGTAACGATTCTGAACTCAGGGAAAAGTGAGTATGAATGTAAAAATTAAAAAGAAAGTTGAAATTTTGTACGGTATAGACGTATAAATAATGCGTTATTAGGGATAGTTTTGTTTAAAAAAAATAATAGATTGTCTACTTGTCTATTATATTTGTCGATGAAATATAAATCTTTGGTTGATAGAGTGAAAAGTGTTGCCATATTTAAGAATATGCACACAACTAGTAGTAAAGATAAATATAGAATCAGACCACTGGATGAAGCTTCCAGTGTATGTACATTTAGTAATTAATTCCACGTACCATTATTAACTAAATACATACAATAAGTACGCGCGGAAATTAACGTATATTCCTAAAGTAGAATGAGCACATGTTTATCGTCTGATCACACTGTTTGTATTTACAGCAACCCAGCAAACATAATACACACGGTATCAGTTGTTCCATCAACAGTATACGTTTCTGTTGAACTGGCAATCCATTACTCGGTTGTTGTTAGTATCAAGTTTCGAATTTTTCTTCTTCTCGGTGTCATCGTTTAAATAATCCGTAAATATTCATAAACAGATTCTTCGTTTTGAACTTAAGAGATTTTCAATCGTCAATCATATTATTATATAAATGACTATTATAAATTCCACATTCTACGAAACACACTGAATAATCAAAGTCAATTTCATAACTGATCAGTTACCATTAAACAACATCGTGTATTCATATCAAATATAAAATGCAATTATATAACAATGCAGTTTATTTACAATCTATTAGAACTCGTAAGAAAACTAATTACTCTCCATTTAATCCTTCCCTTTTTAAATCACTGTACCTAATCGTCTTATTTCACATAAATATCTACTTGTCGCGATATCCGATTACCAACGCGCTTTTCTCAGGTGAAAAGGAACGCCATTGATCACCGGAATATAAATTTCAATATTAGTAATCCGCTGTTCGTAATACCCGCCGTTGGAGATAACGATACACAGGGAAAGCAAGTTCTAGGGAGCGTGTCGCATTAATCGCGCCGACTATAGAATCCGACGGTGAATTAATTTAATGTGGCGCGTACGATTCTACATTAGTTACACGCAGTTACATACGATATCTGTTGGCACGGCCCCGATTACGTAATACGAACGCAATGCCGTAGCCAGTGCGCCGCCGCGGCATCTAATGTATCCGTGTGCCCAGTTATTGCCATCCGTGGGATTATTACTGTAATTGCATTCGTTGCGATCCCCGTTGGGTAGAGTCGTACCGATGCGACGGGACGTTTAATATGCCGTGATCGTTTCGCGCCGCGCCTCGCTACACCGCTCCAACAGGAACATAAAAATTACCGTATGAATATCCCCGCCTTCTTTTTTTCCTTTTCCCGAGCCACTCGCCAATGGAAACACCGATTCCAACGCGTGCCCCGGCCGATCCAGTTAAAGAAACATTATGTTTAACGTCAATAGAAACGATTATCGGACATTTAACGAGACCGTTTCGCGGGAAGTCAGCGACACGTTTTAAAACAGCGACCGGCGGAGTTTCTGTGCCATTAAAATTGTATTTGGCGCTAATGAATTGTCGGTTAAATGAAATTTATTCGAATAATTACTTGCTCTCTATTCGAACCGTTTGTGTTCGACGTTGCGTCCTTTAAGTTTAACACTAAATATACCGCGACCGGTCGAAGGACCGGTTTTAAAATTTCATTGAAAATTCTGCGTTTTCTTTCGTTCGTTTAACTTTATATCGATTTCTATAGTCGATTTCTATAGTTTCGATTAATCAGTGTTTCAATTTTTCTCTTTCGTTTCCTTTCTGTTTCCGCTACGAGATATTTATTGTTTAGTTTGTTTACCTTTATTTTGTAGGAATAGGTGTATACGAAGTGCCAGTACGTTTAATGTTAATTGTTATGTTAGTATTATTATTCTTTTACGTGTTATTGTATAATTATTTTCATCATCTGGATTGTTAGCTATCGAGGACCTTCGAAGAAAGAATAACATTGGAACTCGAATAGAATTCCATCCCATTCCACGGATTGTTTAACCTCTTATTAAATATTTTATTAATACGAGGACAATTTTTTATTTTACTTTGAATTTCCGATCATCAATTATGAAAATATTAATTTGTATAAATGTTCACGGGTTTTATTAAATCAATTCTCTATGACAAATATAAATTAATCAGATGTAAAATATTTATCACAAAGAAATGTTCTTCGAAATATCTCATCACAACGGTTCTCAACGAGTGAAATTAATACGATTAATGGTATAACGGATATTACTGAAGAACCAAGTGGCTCGTTAGCAAATTACAGTAAGTGCTCTAAATTATTTGGGCAGCTACTGTACTACGTCCACTCGAATCATCGGAATGCCCAGTGCCGATGCAGACAGTATTATTGCCATGACAGTACCCACAAAATTGTTATGACAATCTATCCTGAATGTGGTCCGTAACGTCGTTCCGTGGCGATATATTCTTTTATTTTAATTATATACTAAACTGCGCAATTAAAAAGGCCATGCTACTGACGTTGAAAAACTTACCATAACCAATATTCTTTAAAGTTTACCTTTATTTATTTAAATTTTACAATTTTTATTGTTTTATTATTATTATTCTTTTACTTATTCATCAATTATTATTATTATTTTTTTTTATTATCATATTTTATTAAAATGCAATCAATTCATACCTACGTATTTAGGGAAACAGATTTTTATAAAATGACATTTATTAATAGAATCGGTTTGCTTCTTTAATATTCTAAGACAAAGGTTTAAATAAAAATGGAAAGAAAAATGAACATGTTGATACAAAGTATTTCAATGTCAATCACATCAATAACATACTTATAAATAGTCAAACGAATAATTATGGCATCAATACGATTTACCTAGAAGTGCTGTTAACACTGATCATTACAGTTAAAACTCCCTTTGGAAAACTGACTGCGAAACGTATTCAAAATTCGACAATGACCGAATTAAATGCGATTCGGCAATTCGTGGTGAATTCGTTTTAATATACGACGATGCAAAATTTTAACATATGGAAGTGCAAATGGCGCTGCGTTACCGGCAGAATGATTTCATTATAAATTTTTAATCGCGCAAAGTGATGAGAACAGCGTATATAGGAAATGAAACAATGGCCGCGGAGGCGGGCCGATTTAATCCGTTTTTATTTCGCTGGAATTAAATGATGAAGTGCATTGTTCGAAGGTGCACGTAATCGACAGATTCGAGTGGGAAATTTTTTAATTTACATCCTCTGATTTCCGAGCAAGCAGTTCCCAGATATTTTATAATCACCTTCACGATGCATCGTCCACCACTTTTTCTCCCACCTTTCGCGCAGCTTTTCTCACTTCTCTCTCGTTCCGTTCTCCCGTTTCTTTCGGTTCTCTGCAGCTATACGGCTATATTGTAGAAAGTGGAGATGGAGAAATCGAATTTTCAGACGATCGAACCGCTCAGGCAGAAAAATAACATGGAAAACCGTACCGGTAACTTTCGTCGAACGCCATGTAGAAACTAATTGCGCGAGGAATTTCGATTCATCGCAAATTTCTCGTATTTGAGTTTCGTTTAGTCTCATTGAAAATTCATTTTTCTTACTTCGTTTACTTTACTGTTTACTTACATTTAATAGTAGTTAACCCATTATTCCTCTTTGAATTGAATAAATAATATAAAGCGTCAAGCTAATTGTTATTCCTACGATCACAAAGATAACATAAATATGATTGAATGATAATTATTATTCCTACGATCACAAAGATAACTAAACTACCTAATAAGAATCATCGATATACAGTTTCAGTCGTTCAATATGTTGATCGCCGAGAATTTAGCGCGTTTCTTATAACATATAACATATATACATATCATACATATCGTATCATAATAAACCCATTATCTACGTAACTAAATATTTTGATACGACATCAGTTTTCTTCTTATAATTCTTTTCAAGTAATTTGTACGTTCCAGTCATCAGTGACCACAACGTCAACGTGTTAAAAGATAAAAAATTCACCCATTCTCGGTAACCTATACATGATCCAATAGAAACATCTTCCATTTCCACACTCCTGTCTTTATTTAATTCGTGGTAGATGCTAATTCTAATCACACCACGCTCCGATACCGAAGGAAGCAAGTAAAAACATCAGCCACGTGACAATTAACTTCGTTTACTTATTAAACCATCCCGATCCTCGTACAGAAAGAGATGTCAGAGTTTCGAAGCGTGAGAGCGGCCGAACTGAGGGGTGTTTAATAATTTATATGTTTACACAGTGGAAACTGAGACGCCGCGGTAGAAAGGACGCAGTCTCAATTATGGAGAGGTCCCGCGCCCTTCGCGACTTCCTGACAGTTAATTATTCAGAAATTGGCAACGAGCCACACGTCGCTCGACGAGCGCATCAAGTACCCAGTCGCGTGTCTCACGGAGCTGAAATGGCCGAAGTTTGCCGCGTCACGCTGGTATGCCGAAAAAGGAATTTTCCGCGAAAACTCGCAGGACGAAATCGAAGCGGCGCTAGCGGCCGCCGCGAACTTTCCCTATCAATTACTTAACCCTGCCGCTTACGGCAATTAATTAAAATCCCCGGGCAAAAGTTCATGGAACACCTGTTACGTGTTTAGAATTATTTCTTCGTGTCTCTGCCCGACTAATGAAATTCTCCGGATGACTGATCACTGAATGGCCCGACGCCGATTAATAACTGCGCTTCGCGATTTTATTCGTCGGCGTGAATAATTAACCCTTTGAGTGCTAAATACTGCCAGCCAAAACGTTCTATGTGGAACGACGAAATGTATTCGTCTTATACGCTTGTAATTGGCACTGTAACATTTGTGAGATCAAAGAGATCGATGAAACGCATATGTGCGTGCGTAATCTCCGATGATTTTTGGCAGACACATAACGTAACGGCGTCGGAAAAAGTTTCGGAAAATAAATAACTTGTTTGCGTTAGTTACCATGGGAAACACTTCAGTGGTAATAGAAAACAATCACATTAGTAGTTGGACATCAATTAAGAATTTGTCATGAAATGCGAAGCATTATTGTGTTATGAATGTTGTGGGCCATTTTTCCAGATCTCTGTTTTCTCGTCTTTATTTACATTTTTACTGTAGTTTGAAGACATTGAAATCTTTCCATTGTTATCGATCAACGTATGAATGTTTATTAATTTTTTCGTGCCTCGATGCAGATTTCATTGAAAAAAGTACATATGCCTCATTTTGATAAGTTTTTCGAATCAGATGTTCCATGTTAGGTACCATTGCCTATGACAATTTTGAGTCACGGTGAAGGTTCGTGCGACGACGTTCACACGGCCTTCGAAGAACTAATTTTCAATCGTGTTCATTAAATACGTACAAATGGGAACGCGCGTAATCAGATTTTCCCTGGGAACTGTTAAAGCGTTATTCCCAGGCATATTCGGTTCATCGATAAATATCGGCGCACACAGCAGCCGTTATTCGACGTCGATAATGCGCCGCGACGTGTTCTTTTAAGCTTTTAATGAAACTAGTTGCGGTTCTGTATTATTAACGCATAATAAAGAACGAACGAAATGTTTCCGAGATAGCGGCATAATTCTGCAAGATAAAATTCAATTCATAACGAACGCGTTGGGAAGGACATCGGTTTTTTGGTAAACATTCCCTGCTCCGTGATCGGATTTAATTCGAGTTCCGTTGGCGTTTCGTTACTGGTTGCATCATTAATCGAATAAATTATCCTAATAAGCAGATGGAATAGTTGCCTGCGAACGTTGGATAATTATTATCCAAATTATATTGGATATTTATTTATTCGAAATAACTCAGGAATAGATAGTGTTTGTTATCTGTTCATTGGATCAACTGGAAGCGAATATAATAAATTAAACATACTATGTATTAATTATAAGATTCTGAATATGCTATCTGTTGATTAATTATATGATACTAATACTTTTCTCATGTATTCTCAACATTAACGAAGAATGGAATATTCTTGTTTCAGAATCTGAATTTTTGTACTTTAATATTCTGATGAAAATACCCAATCTTCTTCCTAATAAAATTTCAATTCATCCCTTTCATCCCTTTTCATTATGTTAGTCCAATTATTTTTCGTTCGAAAATTATTTATTTGAGAATAAAACGGTGCATTCCAAAACCGTGAAATTCTTTATGAAACATCACCGCTTCGTTAAATCCTCCATTTCTCGCAAAATGTTGCGGACATTGATATTGTACTTCAACCACACATTTTATTTCAAAATTACAAGAACGCCTATTGAAAAACGTGTTGAATTAAAGTGTAATGGAGGGACATCGGCGCTCGAAACCTTTGGATAGTGCCCCTAATTTAAGCAGATTATTAAAAACGTATCACCGTGATCCTCAAAATAAGGGATCGCCTCCGTGGGGAAGTAACGACGGGAACTTTTCTCGTAAAATAAATCAAGCCGTCCCATCGTGGTAATTCGACGCAGCCTTTGCTTCCGTCGGTGACATCGGATATTTTCTTAATAGTAAAACTTCCGCGGCAATCGACTACTGTCCCTACTCATGAACTCCCTTATAAATCAGTATATCGGAAAAATTGTGGATACTGTACATCTTGAAGCACACTCTCACTATAAAAATCGTTCAACCTCTTGGCCGCTCATATCATAAATATATTACATAAGAAATATCATTAATATTATGTAAGTATTACATAACTCTCATGCATATATATGTATTAAATTTTATTAAAAAATTTGTATTTTTCAAGGAAATCTTTTTATTCTTCTGATCACTCTTTAATTACGAATAATTATTTCCAATACTTTTCTATGCGAAGTTTAAAAAAATCTCTAATATGCAGGAAATTAAATATGTTAAAATATTTGAAATATACTGAAAATGTACATTTTGTTTGAAAATGTATATAAAATTATTTTCTGTCGGGATCGTTTTTATATATTTTATAATTAATATACGAGCATTGTTAAAAAACGATTTGAAAACAATATTAACGTCCACGTTAAAGCTTCATATTTAAAAAGAAATGTAACAATGTACTTTTATTGGTGTTGTCGTCGGTATTGTTCAGTGTGGATTATTTTCAAGTTATTTAGTTACTAGAACAGCCATTAAAAAGCATAATTGTTTCTTGTCTGTTACAGTCACTGCACCAGCCACTATATCGCTGTATACTCGGGTCCGACTACGTCGAGTCCCCTTCTGAAGAAGCTTTGTGGCAAAAACGAAACGTCGTTGACGTACAAGGGGCGGAAGCTCTTGGTCGAGTTCAGGTAACAATTTGTATATCTAAATGATATTCTTGGTAATCGACGTCCATTAACGTGACAATACCAAATACTGTGATGTAATTGTAATCGTAAGAAATATATGAGAAAACAGAAATTATTAAAATTTATTATTAAATATTTCGCAGCAGGTGGTTTCGAACGCGAGAGCCTTAAATCGATACCACGCACAATTTTATCAATCCATAATTGAATGCCGCAGACTTCTATTACAATGGAAATAGAATATAAAATATTTTTGTGTAATATCGTACTCGAAACCACTTATTTAAAACTGGACAAAAATTTAAACGTCACAAATGCAAATTGAGAAAAATGAACATACCATGAATATGGAAATATTAAAATCGAAAGAACTGTCGAAATTCATTAAACGTATCTTTTAAAATAATGTTAAAATAATTCCACGCGAAAATAAAATTCAGTAACGATTTCATATAATTATTCGACGGCGAATCGAATAATAAATTTTAATATAGAAATTAATAAGAAATTAGCGAGTAATAACAGAATTTAATAACAAGTATTTGACGAGGTGCAGAGAGCTAGGTCAATTTATTTTTATATATCTGTAATCGTCAGAATTTCGAACGATAAATTCCTGGTAAATTTAAAATGCACGTATCTCGCTGCAAACGTAAAAGGACGTCAGCGATAACCAATTATAAACTTTAAAATGGTGCAGAATTGCGTTATCGGTTGTTGATCTGTTACTCCATGATATTCAAATCAACAAAAATAAATTGTGTTAACCCAGTAACAGAAAAATCAGCGAATCATTTGCCAGGCTGCAGTTAATTAAAAATCCTTTGATATCTCGATCAAAGACAGAAACATATCGTTTGAAATAATCGAGTAGAGAGTATAGATCGCCCTTTAAAAATATTTTTCCTTTCTAGAACCGGTCCTGAAGTACCGCCCTTTGCTTACAACGGCTTCGTCGCCAATCTCAATTTCATAGAAATTACAACGGAAACCCCAACGACGACGACGACAACGACCACGACGACTACGCCAACGACGACCACAGAAAACGTCGATAAAAGTCGTAAGTACTGACAAAGAGAACGCATTTGTCGTTCGGTAATTAGATCCCCCTTTTGCGTCAACAGTTATTCGGTTCTATACGAACTGATTTTATTCATCCGAAAGAGCTAACGCAAAGCTGTTACTTACTGGTTACAATCATTATTGTAAACTTCAAGACCAACCTATTAAAATAATCTCACGCAAACTGTGATTCCAAAATAACACATGGGTACAATTGTATTTACGACAGCGGGAAGCTTAAATACTTCAGAAGAATGTAGAAAATTTCTCTATGGAATTAGATTTATGGAAAAGGAAGCTAACTAAGAAAGCGACAGTTTCTTCTTCCCGAAAATTATTTAAATAATCATTCTCCCGTCACGTGACTTTGAACAAGCACTCGTTATTATATTACCTCCTGTCAATGAATTTCGTTGGCAATATTCATTGCTTTCGCCAAACTCTATATCTCTCCAATATCTCTTATAATATTCTCAAACACCTTACTTCCACTAGTAAGTATATTATGTAGTATATACAGAGTGAGTCATTTAATTATACCATCAAAATGTACTTGTTAGGTAAAAGAATGTCCGAGGCAAAAGTTGTTTAGCATCAAAAGCTGAAGCAGTTTTCGTCTGAAATATTCTTTTCGCGAGATAAGCGGTTTACAACTAAATTCAGGTGGCACGATTTAATGACTGCCCCTGTACAGTAACAGTCACGTAATCTCAACACCGTAAAGCTCAACCCAAACCAACCCTCACAGCGTCAATTTCTCCGATCATCTCCAACGAAACGATTCATTTGTCGGTCGTTCATACTCTTTACGATCGAAATCCCGAGAAAGATGTTCGTATAAAACATTGCCCGCGATAATTAATTCCAGTTCGCGGACTCGTGTATCCCAGTTTCAATTAGAGCAGCGACAACCCCTAACCCGGGTCGTCCCTGTTTGAACGAAGCTCCGTTGTTTGAAGGGCTTCGCGTCTCCGTGTGTTTTCAGTGAACACGATGAAGTCAACCAGTTACAACACGCGCTACAGCAACCGGAACAGCTGCGACCTGGAGGTCAGCGGCGAGCTGGTACGGACGGGTCACCACGACACCAGGGGGAAGCTCAAGTACACGACGTGCCGGCTCGTGCTGCGCGGACGTGCTTACGACACAGGGCACGTATCGTTGACCAGTTACAATCTCAGGTAATGCTCGCCACCTTCCACCGCCTTACGACCTTGCCACCCACGCTTAGCCCTTGCTTTTTGCTCTCGCCACATACCGCGGACACTGTGATTTACTCCCCGGCCATTTATCCGACGACGTTCTTCGACAATGATTCCTGCCGCCCTTTCTTCACCGCAAGGGGTCGCTTCACCTCGAATCGATACCTTTTTCACGTCAAGGTGTGAGCTTTAAGTGAGGACAGCTAGAATTTATTTTCAAGTTTTCCTTAAATTGTATAACTCAGGTTTGGCTTGAGTAACAATATTGTTATATGGTTTTTCTTATAGTCTTATAGTCCATTTTCTTATATTAAAACAAGTTGCGTATGCTTTCGAACGGTCGATCGGGTTTGCAATCGCTTGAAACAATTTGAATTTATTGATTCCTCTTTATTCCGATATCGGAAACTAAACCTATCATAACAATACCTTACTTTATTGAAAAGTGAAATTAAAATTAATTACTTGAAATACATATTGAACTCAATACAATTCTACTGTATAATACTAATACAGGTGCCAGAAAATGGAAAACCTGCCACACTTCAGACCACAAAAGGAAATGATCGACCGAAGGTGAAAAGGATCAGTGACGCGACACGAGTGTACCGGCGTTTATCTACACGCGCCGGTCGAAATCGAATGATATTTCCATTCATGAAACATTCCGCGATCCCGGGGAACACGATTCACCGATTTCCCTTTCTGTTTCATCAGTATCTTGTACGTGACTGTGGCTACTAGAAAGGCGAGAAACTGCGATCGCTTAGCATGCCTGTGGGAGTGTCCGGGCACAGTTTTAAGGCGATTGCGTTCGACCGTAAAGACGGAGTTAGAAGCCACCGGAAATGCAGTCACGTAGCGGGCCGTGTGCCGTCGGGGTCCGTGGCCGGAATTGCATTTCAATTGTTTACCTTTTTCGTTCGGCTCGCTTTTGAGGATCCTCGAGACTTCCGTGGACCCGTGTCGGGCACGGCTCGGTGACGCCGACAGCTCGGGTTAAATCAAATTCGAACTTCCACTAGCCCGTGTCTCTGTCCCCTAGGATTTAATTAATCAGTCACTTCGAAGGAAAAATTCAACTAGCGTAGCATGTATCGATGAAGTTAACCTCTTTGTGTCAGATGAGTGATTCAAATAATAATCTATTTACTACATCTGAGGTCTCGAGAAAATTGCCTTTGTGAAATGTTATTGGATTAACTAACTAATATTGTAATAACATATTACAAAAGCTTTTTTTCTTGAGCACTCAGAAATAGGAGTTGTTTTGTAGTTCATTAATTAATACAGAAATATCGCTCCTGTGCATCTTATAATGGAGCATAGACGTTTGATAGTAATTTCTTCATTATAGACGAGGTGTTCGTTTCATTGAGTATTACACGAATTGGTTGATAATCTATATTGCACCGAGGAAATGAAATTTTGATTGAAATATATCGGCAGGCGAAGGAACGCTCGAAATGCAATTTACATACGTTAAGGTATATGTGTTATGTAAATGAGACGCACTGTCTGTTCGAATATCCCTCAGGCTCGAATTTAGGCAGCTTCACTTTGTCTTCTTTTTCTTCTGGATATTTTAACGGAACGAACATGTCTGGTCGCGTGGCGAAGAATGCTTCCAGCGATGGAAAATATGCTTACGCTTAACGAGCCAGTGGAATGTTACGAACTTCCGAACGAAATACTTTAACCGGTTCATTCGGGGATTCACGCAGAAAAGTTTGAAGAAGCGATTAAGCTTCCAAAGCACCTGACATCGCATTGCGTGAATAGTTTTCTCAAAACTTCTCATGGTCCTCGAATGCCACGCTATTCGCGTAAATGTTTCATCGTCGAAATATCTCTTTTAATTGAAATAATACGAGAGAAGCTTCAAACTAAATTCTTGAAAAATAAATGTTAAATGAAAGAAAATTAATGAAACACGCATCAAGAAATTTTGTTGGTAATAAATACTGTATTTTAATTTAATTATTTTTCAATCCTTCTCCTTGGTACAAACTATTATAATAATATTATTTTGATCATTTAAGTTAGCATACTTATCTTGTTTGCCGAATAAAGGTACTAATAGCAGCTAGTAATAATTACTAATAGTAATAGTAACTAATGATAATAAATAGTGAGAATAATATAAATAATAATAGTAACTTCTAAGTCTCTGCGTATATTCAGAAATTGTGTAATGTTGAAAGAAACGTCTTTGATGAAGTTAAAACAAATATGAAAAGGCTGAGGTTTAAAGGATCTAGCCCGGACCTAACCAAACTCCTAAAACGCGACCTCGATATCATTATCATATTCATACGGCATCCCACGTGTCGAAACTCACCTGAAGTTGATATCTAGAAGTCAGAACTTCGACGCGTCGACTTTTCCGCAAGAAAAGTAGATGTTCTTGTCGACTCTCGTGACTCCTTCTTCTTCTTGTTAGGAGTCATTCATATTCCGCTCATGTTGATCATCATTAGGGGACCAACCCCAATTCAAGTGGAATTCTATTATGAAATTCGTGAATTGGTAGATTCCACGAATCGGAAGTCATTAATATTAGTTTCAGCAACTGGAACATCGGTTGTGCCGGGTCCCGCGAGCAGGGCTCTGAGTCAATTCCCCCTGTGTTGAATTCCTCGGATCTCCGAGCGTTTATATCAAATTCCACGAATCTAGAATCATCTGTGTCTATCTCTGAAACTTATCTCCGTCGTGTGACTAGTCCCAAGGAAATTCAGGATAGCCGTGGAACTTCTCTAGTCCGAAGTATCCGCGTCTCAGGAATGCTATCTCATTTGATACTTTATACCCTAAGTGAAAGTGAACTGTCTCCATGCATCGTAGATCTTACCAAATGTGAAAAGACGTTTGCGTATTTCTTCTTAAACGTGGTCGCTGGGTTTTTCTGCAATAACTTCCAATATCTCCATCCTCCTAAATAATTCTACCAAATCTTCGTATTTCTAAATGACGAATTAAATATTAAAAATATGTTACTGAAACTCTCTTCATTTCTTCCACGCGTATAATTAAAGACATCAAAAACCACCGTCAAATGTCCTGCAAGAATTCTATCGAAGTTACGTCAACATATGCAAGTACCAATTTCTTCTAAAACTTCAGAAGAGAAACATAAACCAAGAACAACGATTTATTCCTAATCCAGTGGGACGCGTGTCCCAATTGTCTCCTACACGGTCGATCCAGCTAAGAGACTACTCGCCACGCCAGGAAGAATCATATTTTCCAATGGCGCGTATCAATCAACATAACTCATCGGAATGCTGGAGCAGGGTCCTCCTGCCTCCTTCGTCCTCTCGGAAGTAATAGATACGAAGTAGCACTAAATCAGACGGGAATGCGGCTGGCTCCTATCCCTGGGATTTTCAATTATCATGCACAATGGCTGAAACGCATGGACCATGCATCCGTGGCTTCGCGCAGATATGTTCTCTCGTAAGAGATGGAACACACGGCGAGTGGGTTAGGTCGGCGGGTTCTTCGTCTGGTGCGCGAACCCGGGTCGCGCCGCAGCCAAGAAGAGAACGTAACCCCGTGGGTCCGTAGGCGGCAGATATATAACCGGGAATAAACTAAAGGAAGACACGCACACCGCCTCTTACATCGAGACAACCGAAGCGAGACAGAGAGATGGCGAACCGGAGGCAGAAGACAGAGCGAAGGGTTCATCGAAGGAGGCATCAATTTTGAGTGAAATATTGCAAATTCAAGTACCGCCGAACCGGAAGACTATTTCGGCGGCAAGGGTGCACAGTTTTGCTCCTGGAAGCTAACAGGATGAGACAGGTGACACACACCAACTTCGAAACACTTTCAGGATGATTTAGTGCTAGGATATATTTACTTATATTCGATGGGTTCCTTTTATAGCTGAAATTTTTCGTTTCGAAGGGATGAAGATATCTTTCGATGTAAGGGGTGGAAAATGGTTTTGGTTAATAATCTTGGAAACTGTTGCTCGTGGTAACAAATTTTTAATATGCCGAATGTGCATTTTTTAGTAGATAATTCGAATGATTAAGAAGATTTTAATAAAAGATTGTTCATTATATATTGAGTTTTTGATGTTATGTAATTTGACATAGAGAATTTTAGAACATAAAAATGAAATGTTATATTCATTTTGTTTGTCGATAATCCGTCTCGTTTCAACATTGTCAAGCGATTATTTTTTCCAGCTGGAACTACGCGCCTGGCAAACGAATTTTCGAAACCACTCTCCCCTCATCTATCCAGCTTGCATTATTTATCGCAATCGATATGCTGCTAACATCCCTCTGCAGTTTTGCTTCGCGTTTAATGCGTTTGACTGAATTTTCGCTAGCGATACCGATCAGTCACCATTTTCCAAACTTTCAAGCGCCGTTACAGTATATTTCACGTTTGAGTAATCGTTAAATAAAACTAGAAATCTAAAATATAAAAAATAACAATTTATTTTCTGCAAGAATTTTCAGGCATCACAGTTTCACTACACTATCGATACCACTCTAACATTATTCTACTATTATCCGCGCGAACATGTCGGTTGACTCACCCAGTATACGTCTGACGATCGTATTTTATAATGTATGACTATCACGAACTCTCTATTGATCTTGCAGCGCGCTGTCCTGCCAATCGTCGATCGAAATATACGACGGCCACCCCGAAGAAGGGATGCTTGGCACCGCCAAATCTCTCGAGAGAATCTGCAGTCCTGCGCAGAGGCTTCCACGGGAATTCGTGCAACAAGATACGTAAGTGGATTCTCCAGTTATTAGACCAAGGAGCAAGAGAGAGTGTATCTATGTGTATACGTGTATTGGTGTAGAGAGAGAGAGAGAGAAAGAGAGAGAGCGAGAGAGAGAGAGAGATTCCAGCGCGTCGCGGTCTTCTGTACACGGCTTATTACTCGGATACTGTAGACAAGAAGTCCTCGAGATTCCGCTCGATTTATGACGTGCAATGCGAACCGCCCCTGTTATCCCTGATCTGACGCGGCACAGCACGGGTGAACTCCACGAAATTAATGCCGGCAGAATTCATTCGATCGGCGGCTCTGCGTCGAACATTCTCAAAGAAACACCTCGCGGGATCGGCAACTTGGGAAATCTGTTTTGTGTCTCGCGTCGGACCGCCAAGGGTCTCGTGCGGGAAGCCTAATTTGTTGCGCGTCTTGTTAGGGACTCGCGTGTGTACGTATGAATGTATAGGTATAAGGGTAACTACCGCGCTGTGGGGTCTATAGTGCACCCAGAACCACCGAGTACTCGAACGACCCGGCCCGCTTTCCCGTACAGCGCGAAGTTCCTAGGCGACTGACCTTGGCGAACTAATGAACATCCTAGCGCACGTAAACGTCTTCGGAATAATAAAACTCGCGAGTATCTAATTCTACAGAGATTTGAATGCCGTCCGCGTAGACGCGTACTCTAAGTGTTGATCTAACCGATACCGCGCGACGTGCCGGGTGCTCTGTAATTATATTCCTCGGAGATGACTACGTGACTACAAAGAAAAGTAGATGGGTACTACAAAAACACTGTGCAGTAGACGACTGACGCGGGACTAATACACGGGGTATATAGTCCTCCTCAAGTAACAGTGTGCTTTAGCAACTCCATTAGCGTCTCGTTTGTCTACTCATTATAATCCAAATTTGTAAACAAGACAATTGAAATTAATGTTAATGATGACACCGTTGCGGTAGCCTTGTACAAACTCAATATTAGCGACATTTTCCTTTTTCAGGCTTTCCGTCATTCTTTGGTCGATCTTTCTGTAGTTCTCGTGTTTCCACTTTTCCAAAAGTACCTTCGTGATTCAGGAAACTTCAGGAAGATTTACTACTAATTACTAACGTACACAATGTTCCTTTTCTGCCGATATTTCAAACATTTTATCGAACCGAGGACCCCAACATCTAACGATGAAACCAACCCTCAGATGCAATGTTGATGACGAACCGCGCCCGAACAGTCCCCTAAAACTCGATCACAAAGGAGGACCGCAGCTCGGCGTCGTGAATACAGTTCACCGTTTCCGGCAAACGCCATTGAGCTTATTCATCGGGGTCCGCGTCAGGCGAAACGAGGCTTCCGTTCCCGACCATTTGCTTCGCTCCGGCTTGATCTAATAAAACGTGTTGCGCGGGGGAAAAAAGTCGGTCGCTGGATGCAGAATCGTCGGCAAGATGGAGCCGGGTCTTCGAACTGGAAAATACGGGATTTTATCGGCAGCAGGCTGACGGGTTGGTAAAAGGAGGGGGGGGGGAGGCATAGAGGACGCGTAATCAGGAAACAGCTCCCGATCCGTTGGCGCGTATCGGTTCGAGAACGAGACAGGCCGCGTTACCCCGGTCTCTCGCGTTCATCTCGTTCGAGTCCGGTATGAAAGATGACTGGCTGCGCCGCGGTTATGCTCCGTGTTTGCTTTTATGTCGGGCACAGGGCTCGAATAGGGAGATATCAGAAAACAGAGAGGATCCAGGATGGATTTCTGTCGAAGAGCGAGCGCGTGTTGCCCCGGAACTGTGACTCTACCCAGGCCGCACCGTTTTCCACATTGAAACGCGTGTTTTATAGGCCGCGGTTCTTTCGACTGCGTCGTAAACGTTTAATACCGATCGATTTGTTTGTGCGTATAATAACGCCGCATCGGAAATACCGCGTCGCTATGTCGAACGGATTCTCGTCTTTGAGGGCTCAGCCGAGTTAGATCCACCGCAGAATTTGAATACCTGCACCGCGACCCCCTTTATTGCCGAGCTTTTCCTTCTTCCCTTTTCGATTTTTTCATTTATATTTGCTAGATTCCGCGGCGCATCGCTTTACAGACTGGATATATCGGACCGCGATGTCATTCGGTTTCCTTGGGTAGAGTATGGATTTTTTAATCGTTCACGGTGTATTGATCTTCGTGGACTTCAAGGCTTATTTAGTTTTTCGATCAAGATTTCATTTAGTTTTTAATTATTCTTATCCTATATAGTTATTATTCAGTTTTTAATTATTATTCTATGGGTTATAGGCTATAGCTTTGTTGACAGAGGAAAAGGACAAAATCAAATTTCGAAGGTTAAAACTTTGAAATTATATCAGATAAAATATGCTCGGAAGTGTTTTGTCAACGTAAAACTGACGCGAAAGCTTGGTTAATTCTTGATAATTTTGTGTTTCGCTAAGTCGCGTGCGCTATGAATACTAGAGTTGTGGAATAAGTCTATTGATAGAGGATTGAACGACAAATCAAAGGAACAGCGACGTACAAGGTGTACGTTTGATGCGCTCATGTCGTGAAAAAGGTGTTGCCGCGGTAGAACGCGGAATTGAATTGAACATTTGCTGTATTATAAAGTGACGTTTGAAAAGGGCTCAGTGAAGGGATAGAAGGGACCGGTTCGATTTTAATCAGATAAATGTCAAAGTGGCTCCGCAAAGAATCACGCCGGCTAGAATAGAAGTATCTCCAGCTGAAAAACGTGACGGGAAACCAACCACGAGGAAGACTTTTCTCCACACATATTGATCAGCGTCGGAGTCCGCGATCTGAATGAGTTACATTCCAAATCCTTTCAACCACGATCGATATTCGCCTCGCTATCCAAAGAATCGTTCACCAGGGGACGAACCGTTCGCCCGGGACACGAGCGAAGGATCTAATTGTAAGATACGAAGCAGCCCGTCGAATAATAGAAATTCCACTGCGATAGCAAACTCTATCTCTTACCGCGATTAAATACTGTTTGCTATTTGGAACTAGTACTCAACGTGTAATTTCTGCGCCTCGCGTTGCAGGCTAAAATATTCGTACGACATAATAAAGAGAGTAAAAAAACAACAGCTTTAATATAAATTTTATTTGAATGAACATTGTGTAATACTCGCAATAATTTTGCATGAACGAAAATGAAGCTTACAGTTCCGCAATGTATTGAATCATTTAAATGGAAATTTGTATTGTAATATTTTCACTGCGCCACTGTTCGTATATTATCAGATTTATTCATACACATAACAAGTATATTCATGTAAAGAACTTTCATCATTACTGTTGTATCGGCAAGTGAATTTTCTTTCGGCGTATGGTACATGAATTATTCGATCAGCGTTAAAAATTCTGTTCGTTGGAAAACTGAAAAATTATAGTCAATACTTAATAGTCAATTTTCCACGCAATTTCATGGGAACCGGAAACTATTTAATATTCTTCAAACATTTATCAAAATCTGATCGGTACGTCAAAAACCGACTTCCATCGAAATTCCTCGCGTGCACAATAGAAGAAGACACCTGTGATCGCGTGTGATCGCTAGACTGCGAAATTTAATGCGTTCATGAGAAATCTGAAAGTACAAAATTGCACGGAATGCAGGAGATACGAACAAGTTTATAAAATATCCAAAGTGTAGCAATTCCTACAATACTTGCTTCATTTTTCTTATTTTTTTTAAATTCTCAAAAATTTCACTTTGCACGAACATCTGCAGTCTAATGGTGGATCACCGAGCAATGATAATTTTATATGTCGCGGAGCCACCGGAAGCCGTCGATAGGGCGTGCGCCGGAAGAATGTAAATGTAGCGTGCAACAAAAACTGTCGATCAAGTGGTCGTAATTAGTCCGGAAAGATTAGCAAAGGTTCCGATATCTCTGAAGCCGATTGATGAGCGCGGCCAGGTTGGCCAGGCAGGATCATGATCTCCTGAGATAGGATTGGCTAGCTGGCCGTGGAAACGAGCTCGACACAGAGGAGTCAACCGCGCTGCAAACAAAAGTATTGTGACATCCCTCGAGGGGGGGACGGAGATGCCAGTGGTCCACGAAGCGAGGCAGCCGAGAGGCGAAGTAAGTGCAAAAGGGACTTGGCCTGTGCTCCTGAGTGCACGGATGCGTTGTATGCATTATGCAGCCACGGAGAAACAGACGGACGCGAAATGTCCGTACGTTACGACGCGACAGCTGCTGTACACCGATATCGTCGCACGGTCTGCCGGACCGGCTAGAAGAATCGGGATGAACGTATTTACCGGGAACGAGTTCGGGACGAATCGGGAATCAGTGTTTTCTGTACCGAGATCGTGTTACGATGGTGAACGGAAGGAATCTTATTGTGCAGAAGGAAGTTGCTGGTTCCGGAGTGGTAGATGTGTATACATTGAAGATTGAGTTGGAATAAGAAGATTGGAATAATAATTGAATTTCCGGGTTCAAATATTGGATTAGTTAAAGTGATCTTCTTTTTGTGGAAGTTTAAGGAGTTTCATTTGATTGTATGATTGTGGAATCAGTTGTTGTCGATTTTATTCCAGAATTTTCTGCTATGCTTCAGTCTGTTTATAACGTTTATTTGTGTTATTTATTTATGCATAGGTATGAGACTAAGATTCGCAGTTGGTTTATGAAATGTAAATTTATGATAAAAAGAGATCAAGTTACGAAAAAGACGAGGAATATGAGTGCGGAGGGAAGAATATGGAAACATTAGAAGTAAGTCCACTAAGCGCCAATAAAAGACGATTACTCTTTTCTGCGGGTCTGGAGAACTTTCGTCGCGCGATAAAAAAGAAGTGTGATTCCCGGGGGAGGCATACGCTGTAAGCCAATTTTCTGACGGAGTCGTTTCAGTTCGCCCACGAAAAGCAACCTCGTTCCTCAACTGGCCCGCTACTTTTTAATCTACTTTAATTTCTAACAGTGCTTGGACGACCAGGCTGGGATTTATGCTTACAAGGGGATCCCGCAGCTGACCTCCCTTGGATTTTAATGAAACTCGTTGCTTGTAGAACTGATTGTAGACCTCAAATGCTGAAAGCGTTTGGCAAAGCTTATTCTTTCCTTGCCAAATGGTTTTTACTTGAATTATAAAAAATCCGAATTACAAATTCGAAGATTATTTCATTGATTAAAATTTAAATTTTAACACTTATATCTCAACAAAACGTCTTCTTAATTTTTCATTTCATATAAACTAAATTTGCGTTACTCCCCTTCACGCGTCTTAATACAATCAAACTTCATTCTCCGTACAAAACAAATCAACTCAACGTTTAACTGCAATTAAACAATTCTAAATCAGTTCTTTCCAACTTCCCCAAGTAACATTCCCTTGCCACCCTTAAGAAAAACTACTTTCTTTCCTCATTCCATTTTCTACATTTTACATTCACGTTTACGCTAACCAACTTCCCAGCACATTAAACATTCCAACATTATTTCGCATGAATCGAAAGTTCCATAAAAACGACCGAACAGAGAACCTATTAAGAGTCCATTAGCCAAGAACATTTTTCTCGAAGAAAATTTTCCGAGTCCACGCGAAACGGTAAATGCATAACAACAACGACACCGACGCGGTGATTCATTGTTCCAGCGAACAAGAGGATAAAAAGCCCTCGAGTTTCGGTATTATCCGCTTGAGCAGTGTATATCACGGCCTGTTTAATCCCTGTCCATGCGTGGACGAAATACATCGAAGATCAATCCGGTGAGTGGGACACCGGACAGGATGTGTCTGCGGGACAGTCCGAAAGGGGTAGGAAAGGGGGGTGGACTGACCATCGGGTAATTTAATCGCCGCGCATATCGCGCCCAACTAAAAGCCACCCCTGTCCGTCGGAGAACCGGCTAATGAACCGGCACCGATCAACTCTGTCAGCGACGGGATCGTACCCGATCGAACCCGGTCTGGTTCCTCGGTGGAAATAAATCAACGACACCGAGTACGTTTTGTATACGACGATTACGTTCGTTTACAATGGAACCCGTGCGCTCTTCGGACGGCAAACAGTCCTCAAGCTGACCCCAGGCGAGTCCGAGTAATAATTTCCAGTTCATAGGGCGATAATAATTGATCGGAACAGCTGATCACCGTAGGCGCGATTGAAACAGCTTTATGCGCCAGATTACGCCGTGATTTGCTCGATCCTGTTTCCGATTCGAATTAGAACGATTTACCTTGGCGTTCATTCATAGCTCATTAACCGGCAGAATTCGAAAACCGCGATAGCGTTGACGATCATAGAGACGCTGAGGGTTTTTTTTATGGGGCGTGTGATAAGAATATGAAGTTGTTTTCATTGGTGAGTTTGAATTTTGAACAGTTTTGTAATTCGCTTTGTTTGTTGTTTTTGTACAATTTGAAACGTTATTATGTAATTATTATGCAGTACACAATGGTATTCTGTTTTATTTTATTTTGAACCCCGTGGCATTGAAAGTTCCGAATTTTCTCGGCGTAACGAATTTCAATTGGAATTGTAAACTACAAGAATTAAATTATGAAAACTGGAGGTTACTGATTGTGAGTTTCAGCGGAATATTTGGTGCGCGAAGTTTCGTTGATATATTCCATGAATAGCCAACCAATGGGTTTGAAATATCTTGTATATTTTGGAATGAGTAATTTCAATAATTCTGCATCTAGTTTTTAACCGTTGCAGCCAGTGAACCGAATTTCTACAGTAATTCTATATTTTCGAATGAATTCGTGAAACGATAAATATACAGCAATGGAACGGTGGCGTTGTTTTAAATCATGATAAAACTCATTCTCCGCGAGCCATGTGTTAAAATCACGTTCATAACGTGCCAGTTACGATATGCGTTCGACAAACCTGAACTAACAGTAAGGCATCCGGAAGGTCTGACTCACTGTGTTCTTCCTGTCCGACCCGGTTTGCACAGGAAAAGTACACATGGTTCGTACCCACGTGACGTCTGCATATCCAAAATCCCCGAATGAAAGTTGAGGACGCGCCAACTGGGTCGCTTGATCTTTCGTCTCGGAGGCTCCCCTACCAAAACATAACCATGATGTTCCTTACTCTGTAATGGCGTCCCTCGAATCACTGAAAGAATCGAAATAATCCGGAATTCGATCAAATAGAACACTTTAACCGAAAATTACCGAACGAATAATCCCAGATTTCAAAATCACTGAAATTCTTTTCAAAATCCAATTACTGCGTACCATCCAGCGACTGCTGGAATTTACCGTGAATTGACACGTTCACAGACACGTTGAAAGAAACTGATATTAAGAGAAATTTGATTTCTTTCATAAATGGTTGCAGTTGAACGTAAAACGAAAAAGTATTAAATACTGTAATTTTATATTTTCAAAATTCATTAACGAAAATATAATTTTTGTTCAGTTGTAACCTTTCCATATTTGTATGCAACGAATGGATAAAGTTTCACGATTTATTAATTATTGCATTAAATAAAACGTTCCCTGCATTCCCAAGAATTTCGTTCTCCCCAGAAGAATGTAGTGACTCGTGCTAGCTATATAGAAACTCCGTTCGGATTTAAAGTTTTAATAACGCGCGGCACAGTGAGTAATCGGACGTGCCATCCCCGAAATGCAAAATCCAATAATATACGACAAGTCTCATTGAATATACCTTATTTTTGAAAAACTTCTGGTGTTAACTGGTGAAGTATCGCGTAAATTACGTTATTTCGCGGCGAGACCGCGATAATGATGTCATTCGCCAGAACTTTGGATCCTCAGAACGCCGCCGCTAACAACGTGGCAACACTTCGATACCAGAATCGAGTTTCGTTTCAGCATTATACGGCGCAACATCAAACCGCGCGACTCATGAAAAAAATATTCAACTTTTCAACTTTCCTCTCGTTCGTCCGTTCCCGGCGCGGGCAACTTTTCTCTTCCCACGTGAAACTCGATTCGCGACGCTCGCCGCACTTTTTTCCAAACGATTCTTTGCTCGTTTTGTACATATATAAGTGTGTGTATATATATATATATATATATATATATATATACACTTATATATACATATATAATATATACATCAGCTCGTGCCATAAATTCTGTTCGACCTCCGAAGGGCTTCGCTCGAGCCAAATGCCGTACAACTGCACGCGTTAAAAATTTCATTTCAAATTTTTCTCGTTATTTGTGCAGCTTAACCGGTTTCCGACGGGCAGTCCGTTTCGTAATTACAAAGTTTCTCAAATTTCTAATCAAAAAAGCGTCGGGATAAACGCTCGAGGTCGGTCCTGGCAAGGGTCACGAGTAATTATGCGCAATGCAGTTAATTTTCAGTCGAATTTCTTTTCTTAGCAGCCTCGAAATAATGTCGAAGTGTATCAAATGTTGTGTAAGTTTGACTTCATTCAACTTCTAAGATCTTTATAAGTATAATTTAAAAAGAGTACAAAGTGCATAAAAATCTGCAATCGATTGCCAAAAATCAGTTTATTGTACCATGCCACACCATTTACTGATAGCCAATAGCACTGTCGTTTTCACCTCATCTTTAACTAGTTACTGTTACGATAACGATTATACTTGTGAAACACAAAGTATGTGTGGCTGTTACAATATAGGATTAAGTTGTAATAAAATGACTGTTTCATTTTTTAATTTTATCAATGGCATTTATTTATTTCTTAACTTAAACGTACATAGTTTGCACATGAAAGAAAAAACGTCACGAAAAATCAATTACATAGAAAAGTGATTACAAAAATAAAAGTAAACTAGTTGCATAATATATCTCTTTTAATGAAAATAAAAATGAGAATAAAGACAAAAATTGAAAAATTGATTAATTGTACTATATAGGAATTGATATAAAGTTAAATCAATGATTGAAAACGCAGAAATTTAAATCCGATCATTTGACCGATTCTCGGGACTGTCAGTGTTAAATTCCCCGTCGACGTATCCTGTGGCGATATATCGTCCAAGATGGCGGCCGAGGCGTTACGAGCGCGCACGTTCGGCGAAAATGGCGCGCTAATTTATTCGGACCATTAATAACCATCCCGATGCGGATCGCAAGACGTTATCGGAAAACAAAACCAGCCGGCAAACATTGACTCGTCCGCTGTACGCTGTCCTCATACTCGATTCAGGCGGGGGCTATCGCGAGACAGCGTTCCCAGGACGTCCATTTACAACTTCGCTGTCGAGCAAAATGGAAGTGAACGACGTGGAAAATTTACGTCGCGCTTTGTGCCCGCCACTTGCCCAACTTCGAGACCTGGTGCGCACACGTAAGCTTGTCAAGTATGGTACGGCCTGCTCTTTGACATAAAGGCGCCAGCTTCATAATTCACGGGGAACTTCCCCCCGACCGCTTCGACTTACCGATAAAGGAAAAGAAGGGGTTGGCGAAGGTAGCGGCTGGGTGACTTCACTTTTACTTTGTCCGTTTCGCCCATTAAATCGTCGCGAATTCTGTTCGATATACAATATATTAGGTCAATATATTGGCCGAAAAGCCTCGTCGTATTTTCAAAAGAACTTTCAAGAAAAATTGCACTACAAGTAAGCTCCATTGAATTGTGCTTTGCGTATTTTATCTGAAAAGTTTTTCTTGCCTATTCAGTTTATCTTTTTGCTGTATTTATAGGCGTATTATAATATAAACGCCATATTGAAGAATAAAACGACGAGACATTTTAAAGAATCTAATACTCACAGTATATATTGAAGCTAATTCTATTACTCGTAACTGTGCGCGGAACGAACGTTTCTCTGACGTCGTCTATTATTCACCCGGATAGAGCCACCGAGAGCTGAGTGTACTCGAGGAGAAAGATTTTTAACTCTTTTAGGATCAGCTACTATTAGTGTTAAATTTTAAAATAGAGGGACGATGAAACTCTGGTCGTAGCAACTGATAGAAAATAATACGACGAATATTGGTTTACATAGTTTACTTAGAAATTCATAGAATCATTATCGAAATAGAGAATTGTATCATCAATCGAAACGTCTCTGCAATTGCTACCATTTTTCTTCCGTACACTGAATAATACGTATATTTAGCACGTGTACATATTTTCATCATCTTCTGTCATTACGTTATCGCTAACAAACATTTTCTCGCATCATCAGCGTTAAAAATTAGAATCGAACAGTTTCTGTGCGATATTATCGGAAGGCTGCCGCGCGGCGCATTCTAGAATTTTACGTCCTCGGATTGCGCTGAAGCCGACGAATGTCCTTCCTCAATATCTGAATGGATACGGAGCCGCGTTCTTTACGACGTTTCTGATAGCAGGTGTGTGATTTACACCCTGCCTCGAGGGAACGAGCTGTTTCCCTCGAGGAGGCGGCACGAAATTCCACGGCGTTCGCGGGACTCGAATTACCGTTCGCCGGTTGATGCGGCCGCGTAAAACGAGATTCTACTTTCGTTTTTCTTCTCTGTTTTTTTCCAGGTACGCCGAGCCGAAAAGGTACTCGTCTAATGGCAGAGATATGACGGTCGTGCTGAGACGGGCCACGAATAGCCCCGCCGACGAGGAATATATGGACGTTTCTTATTACTTCCACAACGGTAAGCCGACTATTTTCATCATCTCTCGAACAGCTTACCTACGCTCGCGCAGCCTTTTATCCTGTTACATTCCTGTTTCCAATAAGGTCCCGGAGCACTCGCGCGCCCTGAAAAATTCCCGAGCGAAAAATATTGCTTCGAAATCTCGACTATTATTCTTTGTTGCTTTTCCTTTATTTCATCAATTTCATCCCTTGATCGAATTTCTTTTAATGTCACCGAGGATTTGGTATTTCCTTTCGATTCAGTTCAGAGGTTAACCCTTGGCGCTCTCAAGTTTTTCACTGGAAACGTTTAGTATTTTCTAATAAGATGCAGACGACATTTTTAGAGACACTAACTAAAGAAAAATTATATGTAAATTAAGAAACAAAGTTATTTTATTTTAATGTTCCACATATTGATACATTACTCAAAGCTTAATATTATTGTATATGAGACTTCATAATTGTGCTATGTTAAATGAAGCGATCGAGAGCCATCTCACGAATACAAAGTGTTAGTAGAATCGAACATTAAGGAAATCTATATTGCTACCGTCTGCAAACCGAGGTTGTCGCTTCGAAACAAAACGGAGGACACCAGAGACAGCGGAAGACGCGCGATTCCACGCATCGAAATCCCTTCGCGAGACACACCCCCACCCGATAAATATTTAATTAGACAACCAAGCAAATTTCCGAGCGGGAACGCGGTAATCAATAACACCGACACTAGCGAATAACAACGACGACGCAACGAAGCGATTCCTATGCGATTCGCATTTTAATGCATGCCAGAAGTGAATTCGCGGGATATCGTTGGAAATTATTCGAGCCGCGACGGATTTCTCTTACTCCCTTCCTTTTTTATCCCGCGAAGCGCGACGGAACACTGGGATGATTTTAATGAATCGCATTATATCGATCACCGCTAATAAACGGCCACGCGTTGCGCCCTTCCTTCTGCCGCGAGTTTAATCCGCATTTTCGCCGGACTTCCGCTCTGCCACTCTTACTCTCTCGTTCGAAGGTGAACTAATTGGAACGAGAAAAAAAAGAGAGGCAAAGAGGGGAAGAAAAGGAAAACAAGGTGAATGGAAAATTTAATTAAAACAGGAACGAATTTATAATCGATAATTATCTTTCTTTCTTCGGGATCGATTCGCGGTGCCGGTGAAGGATCGAGTGTCGAGCGGACCAGTAGAATCTAGTGCGGTCAGCGCAAAACGCACCAATTATTTTGGCTGCCGATTCTTCGTTCAAGCTTCGGGCGTTCATGTGCTTGCTTGGTTGCTAATTACGCCCGACTAATTACCGGAACTGCACGCCGACATATCAATGTTAAAGCCTCGAGCCCTTAATCGGATGAATATAGATGCGTCCCCGTGGTAATCCGGGGAACTCGGCTGGCCCCGCGCCAAGAATGCGGAACTATCCATAAGGTGCATTTACAGTATGTCGCCGCGTGCTTTCGCCAAAAAAGATCTGAACCGTGAATTTTCGTCGAACGACCCGATGAATCTTTTATTGGCCCGGACCCACCGTTCGCCTTCGGACGTTCGTTTCATATCTCCGGCAGGATTAGGGGTCGGATTCCTGCCTGGAAATTAAAGAGTAACGTCGTAAAATTTTCGGGCGACACCTTGCAACTCCCGGGCTGACGCGAAAGATATTTCGTTTCTCGCGCGCTGATTTTACTATCGGTCTTAAATCTCGCTGTCATCCTTTTTTAGATATTTACATCGAATACGGTCGAATGAAATACGTTAATTGGCAATATTCGTTGACTATTACATAAAGGAAATTGAGAGGAATCAAATTAGTAGGAAAATGTAAGCATGTTCACGGAAATGCCTTAACCCTTTGCGGTCAAATGCCGCCATTATAGAGATTTCAAGCTTTGATTTCTAAATTCGAAAAGTGCAAACGAACAATTCAATTATTCAAATAACGAGAGATTGATATATAATTTTTTTTCCTGCTATTTAACACTTCGATGCAGAAGTTAGCTTTTTTACGAAAAAGGTTATCAGGTGTTTAACAAATTCTCATCCGCGAAGTGTTAATGAAATTGATATAAACTCGAGATTCTTCAATTCTGCGATGTTTGCAGACGTGCTGTCACGCTATCGATCGATCACCGGAGCGCGCCGCACGATTGAAAAATAACACCGTGAAATCGTAAGGGACGTTTCGCTAATGGAATAATTCCTTGCTTTCGAATCGTCAAACGGATTGGTCGCGATGACCTCCCCCCGTCTGAACGATCGTGTATCGCTGTCCGTCAACTAGCTGACAATATCATGGGCATCATTTCGCGCAGCGAAGCGCAACGTCGCCTCGCTGCAAACAATGACGCGGCCGGAAAAATCACTGCACATTAAAAAGCGACAAATGACACGAACGGTGGAGAGTCAGCCTGCCGACAAACTGCCGGCATCGATTTGACGTTGATTGACGGATGTCCGCGTCGTTCGTCAACGTTATTACGTTTACACGTGGTGTACGCGTATCGGCCGCGATCGATAAGGCCGGCGCTGCAGTCCGGGATTGGGAAAACTAATCAACGGGGCAAAAAATTGGGGACGAGCAGGCAGTGGATCTTCCCGATGATATCTTCTTCAAAGGTTTACTTGTCATCCGAGCTCGCTGTCTTCAACGTTTCTTTTGGTTGCTCGAAATGACAATTGATGGAAGATTTATTACATTGAAGCTGATAGAAGGACCTTACATTTTCATAGCTTATTCCTTTGCACTCGAGGTGTGGCTCTCGCACGCCATTTGATACAGCAAAATTCTATAATTTAACCCTTTCGCCCCCAACGGTACACGTAGGTAACACGGTCATTTTAAATTACCGAAAACTGGGACACGCTTAGATAAAGGAAAATTGAAACACACGGAGATCTTTGCTTATGGCTGATAGCTTGAGTGCTAATCAGATGTGAGTACATGTGTTTTTGCTTAATTAGTGCGCAGTGGTAAGGTTTTTGTCACAAAATTCATATTAAAGACAAATACATATTCAGGGACGAAAGGATTAACACGTTGAGCGCCACTGTGATCACCGATGACCGGAACGTCCAAATTACTTGAAACCAATTACAAGAAAACTCGATGTTCATAATGTTACACGAAACGCTCTAAATTCTTGTAGCGGTCAACGTATTAATATTTGACATTGAACATCGTATAATGCATCAGTATGTGGAATATTGAAATAAAATAGCTTTGTTCTTTAATTTATGTGCGATTTTTCTTTAAGTTAAACGTAAAAAATGTCATCTATATCTCATTAGGAAACGATAAATATTTTTGAAGAAGAATATTCAAGTGCAAAAAGTTAACGGTGACATTTTTAGGTAAAAGTATAGAACAGCTATGTAGTAAACATCATCTATCATTTAAGTATGCTAACGTCTGAACGTTTTATCATTGTAATATAATGCCTTCTACAAGCGTATTCATAAAACAATGTAATTTAATGAATGACTTGGATTTTAATCAAGAAGTTTCAATGAATGTAATTTCCTAATTACTGTCTACAGTTTCTCTTAATACCCACATTTCTTTGTGGTCCATATTATTGACGGTGAACGTGGAAGAATGAATTTATGTAATAACACGCGAAATAAAGGCATCTACTTCATAGAAATGTCTTTCAAAGTATTCTTTCGTTACGCTTCATGCCTTTTATTCTAAGAGAAAATTCTATAAAGATGGAATAACTTCTTCCAATACTTTATATATTCCCTTACGCAAAAGACTTAAAAGAACCGGTTTATAGATGAAAGAAGCTATATTAGGTACCGGAAAAAGTGCGGTTTTCTTATTAGCAGTGAATTGGGATCCGAAATCAATCGTATTTCACTGGTTTAATGAATAAAATGAAATTATTTTAAAAAAACATTTTCCTTGTTTACATTTTGATTTAAGAAACCGCACGAACTGTTTCCGGCACCAAATTTATATGCAAATACTTTTCAGGCGCAAATATTGAAGAAGATGAATCGATACTCAGAAAAACGGGCAAAAACAGTCTCTCTTTAATGTGCCATTTAAAGAAACGATCTTTCTGAAATCTGTTTGCTTCTAGAGACCTTAGTCAAAAACATACAATCTTCCAGGTACAATATTCGTACCATCTGAATGATGTAACAACAATATAACAGTTGCGAAAACAGTTGAAGTAGATCGATCAAACCCGCGTTCATGCATTTATGCATTGGATGGGCGTATTATACGAGCATCGGTTCGGCTCTTCCATAAATTGAATATTCCTTTGTGGAGAGCCTTGAATTATCATCGAGCGCAGAAACCTGCACGGGTGTATACGTCCTCCGCGGCCTTCGGAATTCCTCCGGCCAGTTTTAGGGCCGCCGCTGCCGCGATATCCGCAGACAATCTATCCGGCGCATAAAATTTTATGTCATCCAGGGAGTTCGATTCTCTAGCGGCGGGACGGAACCGGGGCCCTTCTGGTCGCGTCGAATAACGCCGTAGAACTTTCACGTGGACAACGGAAAAATTTCGTTTCCGCTGCCGGACGTTCTCGCGCGAGAGGCCGCAGGAGAGTAACGGCGAAAAGAGGAATGGAGGAGAAATAAATTAGAATTAAAACCCCGCGAAACGGAATTGGGAAATAGTAACCGCACAGTTGGACGAGCGTTTCGCATCGACGATCTGGGTACACGCGGAAAAAACTCTTTCGTCGGCGCGCACGTTCTCGTGTGCACGCGTCCGCGAGGAAATAAAGTTACAAGGAAACCCTTCCGACGCGGAATCGCGCTGTTATCTGGAATTATTCACTAGAAATTGGCTTGTGTACGGCTCAAAGTAATAGCCCCCGTATCCGAGCGATTCAGCGCAGGGCAGAGCAATTTTCGCAACTTTCCGACCCGCGTGCGAGTTTCTGCGTACGTGAGTTTGTCGGGCGCGTATTACGTGAAAGATATATTTCACTGAGCAATTAAAGAACTGTTCGGTCCACGTTTCGCGGAGTGTCCTGGATAGAAAGGAGTAATTGAATCGTAAAATGTTATGCGCGCGAGGATGGAACCGTGAAGTGAGAGGTAATTAGTCTTTCGGGCATGCGGGTTTCTTAAAATATTGAAAATGATTTTCGTATTAAGGAAAATTGTAATTGGACGATCTGGGCGGCAGCTGTAAAATAGAATACGAGAGTTAAAAAAGATAGAAAAATCTAATGAAAACTATGATATATAGTGTAACTTTTATCAAGATTTTATCTAATTAAGTGATTAAGGTTTAAAGACAATCGATCAAATTCTGAGAAAGAAAATATTTGCTTCAATTCATTGGAATTTTATCCTTTAAAAATCATGATTATCACAACATAATTATAATAGCATAAATCATATTTATCTTAATTGTTACGGGAACTTTAGTGCAGTTTTTCTGGGCGTTACCTCGATATCGTTCTCCGCCGAATGGCAAGGGTTAACGTTTATTCGTTTACGCATACGTTACACGCGGTTCCATCTAAAAAGCATTCCTGGCACTTTCATTAAAGCGCAAATTATGTTACAGGCCACCGGCGAACGCTTTACCCCGTAATTAAAAGCCCGTTTCGTTTCGCAACTAGTGAGCAAATAGTCACACCGCGCGGATTCCTGTTGTTAGGGGTGAAAGAAACCGTAGAAAATATACGAAGTTGCTCGAAATATTTATGCGAAACTTGTACGTTGTTAAACGTGTCGCAAACTCCGCGTAGATTTTATACTAATGTACCAGAAACAAAAGAATCCTTGAACGGAAAGAAATGGACGCGGAGGGTGAAAGGACAGGTTCCGAGACGCGGCGCGGCGCAGATAGCAGGAAAAAGCATAACATTGACGTTTCACCCTCGCGTGACGCTGGTTGGAGTTATTGTAGTACTCGAGTGACAACGTGAACCCACATGCAGCGTGTTCCACAAACCTAGATTAAGTCGTAACTTTAAAACGACAAAAGATAAATTTTGAAATTTTTGAATCATTTAATTTTGTTAAAGCAGAATTTCATAACAGATTCAACAATTTCAAAACGACCTGATTCAGACTAACTCTTTAAAGGGAACCATATATTTTAAAACGTAAAATTTTCTTCTATTACTACACCTAACACGAATACTAAGTTCATTCACAAATTTCATCTTTATTCCTCAAAATACCGATATCTCGATACCACTAGTGAAATTAATTATTCCGTGGCATCTATCGATTGCATCGATTCAAGCATAGGAATTTAAGCTTTTAATTTCTTTTGAAGAATTCGTAAAGTCGACCACTGTACGTCCAGCCTTTTCTCTCTTCCCTTGAATCAGCGATTCGTGGCTCTCCCCCTTTTTGCCGTTTATTAAACGCGCTCCCGCACCGTGATACATGTTCTGCGATTGATGCTCGCGTTCATTTGTCCCCCATGTCGCGTTCGAAATTTTGGTTAGCCGGTAACAGCACGTGTCGTGGAGCTTTCGAGCGTTACGAGTTCGCGTTTGACGTATCATGAATGCGCTGCTGATATTGCAACGCTAATTTCGTTCGCGTACCGCTGTTCAGAAACAGCCATGTATTTTTAACAAACATAAAATCCTAATTCATCGGATTTAGTAGAAACTCTTCTACTTCGACATCTTCGCGCTGATGATTTCATAATACTTTTCTTTTTGTCTGCAATTTAAATTCTTTTATTGAACGAACTTACAAGGGAAGTTATCGTGCCTGCTAGATAATTGTATCATTTCTCTGTTAAATGCTAATCTACATCTGTTCTGGAAATGCGAAGAATATGACATGCTAGAGGATCGTGAAAATAAATATTATATTAATCTAATTTTACTAACAAAAGAGGTTATCGAATCAGGAAATTCGAAAAATTATATCTAAGTAGACTAAATCAAGACCAATACATCGCAATTTTTTTTCATGTCGAATTTCACTTCGAGGGGGTGATATATATCAACCCTTGAAAAATACCGTTCTCAAGATAATCCACGGGACCGAAAAATTTGCATTTTTTTCAAGAAGTGGTTTCACCCCTTCAAAGTGAAATTCGGCACGAAATGAATTGCAATGTATTAAACTGGACTTAGTTTACTTACACAGAAATTTTCATAATTTTTTTAATTTCCTGATTCGATAACTTCTCTTCTTAGTACAATTCGGTTAATATAGTATTTATTTTCACGATCGTGTAACATGTCACATTCTTTGGTTGTTCAAAACAGATGAGCATTAGCATTTCACAGAGAAATGGTATAATTATTTGAGAATTGCAGAAGCTTATCCTACTCTTTAGCGAATTGACCGACTTCGATTTTGATCGAGTGGAATAACGGTATTTTAAGTCTGACAAATTTCAGTTCCGTTCAGTTGTACCATATGATCCGTCGGTATCGGCCAGACGTCAGCTATCGAAAATAGTTTTAATCCTTCCCGACTACTACGATTTCAATCGCACAGACGACGCCGTTGTCGATATTTCAGAACGCGAGGGTGGCACTCAACAACCGGCCAGTGTGTGCGACGTCGAATATTACGGATTGACGTCACGAGTGAACGGTTCCGTAGTGCATCCGGAGCCCCACCGATTATTCGCCATGAAGGGGCCGATAAAATGCAGGCAGCACTTCATCCCAGCGCGTAATCAGTCGGTCATCATCCGCGTAAGTCCTTCGATCTACACTTGCCCCGCACGGTAGTATCTCTAAAAGCGAAGAGTATTAGTTACCGACTTCTCTTAAATACATCGCTAAATTGAATCGCGACAGGGAATTATGAAATGACGCTTCAATTCTATAATTCATTGTAGAAACAAATTTTTCTTGAGAACTCATTCGCAGGGTGTACATGGATATAATAAAATATAACAGTACAAAAAAGGACAGAAGCCACTTGGTCAATTCTATTTCTTATAACCCTTTTATTGTTAACACTTTATTAAGCCTAATGTTTTTACGCAAACATGGTTATCATGTCATTGCTGCAGAATAAAAGATTGAATATAATATTTGCTATCATCTTAGTACTGAAGGATATTCTTTAATTCCTTGTTTTATAGTCTTCTTCGGAGCTGTGTCTTCTGAAGTTATTTTCTGATTAATAACTTTCCGGAAAGAACAGAACGCTGGGTGGCTAAACGATGTGTTGCTGTATTCGTAGGTGGAGAGCAGCTCGGAACAGCGACCAAATAACCCTTGCGAAACCAAGTGCGGGGACAGCGGCTGTCACTGCGTCAGCGGAGAGTCCCTGGAGAACATGGACCGCCTTCTGCTCGTCTCTGAAACTGGCCACATCGTCACTTGCCTCTGCGGAAATTATCAGGTGAGCGGAAACCCAGAACGATCGTTATCTTCCTGGCGACGCGACGCGACTGCCTCCTGAATCTAAATGGAAATTGAAAATCCGGTTAGACTAGAGCTAAGTGTATGTTTTAATATCCTACAATAAACGGGTAACGTGACGCGGAATGTACACCGTTCCTGGCCGGTCACGTGTTAGCAAAAAGTTTATGCGCGAACAAGTGATACAAGAGTATAATTTGTCAGGCATACCGAATTATTGATTTACCGTGCAGTGATCCGGTAAATAATATTTTACGAGTAAAATGAAGAATTACTCTAGAATATTAACTAGTTAACTGCGTTTGACGAGTATACACGTCATCTTAAAGCTTGAAATGATACTAATTCTTTCAACGATGAATTCTTTACCTTTTCAGATAAACATGTAATTCTTCTTTGGTTTGCTTTGGATTTTCATTAAAATACTTCATGTTTTCCATTTTATTGTGCGCAAAACGAGAGATTTTTTAAACTAAATTCCACAGGTAATAAGTTACGTACATACTTGGATTTTACTTTCATTTTAGAAATTCTAATACGAGTATTTCTTAAATATTACTTCTACCACTACTACTTTAACATCAGTGAAGTTAGATTTCTCGAATTCTTTCGCGAGTCGATGCACAGAAACAAGGATGTTCCGGTACTCATGAATGACGCCAAGGGAACGCAGGTGTCACATCATTGACTAAGATCGTTTAATTCGAAAAACGCTCTGCAAGCACTATCCCCCCGCCTTTCCACCCCTCCCGCCGACGCCATTCTCTTTTCCCCCTTTTATTTCTGCCGTTCACGTCCGACTGCCACCGTTTCATTCTGGTTTCATTCACGGGCAAACGCGGCACTCGCCGATTGTATTGGCTGGACACTGAATGGTCTCCCGTTCTATTCAACACCTATTCCATCAGCCTGGCTCGGAATTACTTTGAACGATTTCACCGGCTTGCGAATAAAACAAATAATGCGCATGTACAGTGAAAGTTGGAAACAAGAAGAACAGAGAAATTGTTTTCCTGTTCGATTAGGGGGAACGGAAGAGGAAGAGGGGAAGTGAGAAAGATGGATCGAAGGGGGAGACCTCACGTTGAGCAATTTACAAAACACATCGAGAAGAAAAAGTGAAATATGTTACGATAGATTCGGTCTGATGAAATTAACCCTCCGGGAAACCTGTACGCTGGAAACTTTCACTGTCATCTATTTTTCCTTTTAAAAGAAACAGCTAAGCTTCACCATTCTTCATTGATCGCATATTGTTCGCAGAATACACAAATACCGAATACTTTGTACTTTCTTTTCCTTCTTTACGATATCACTTCTTTTTCATATAGTTATTTTTCGACCGCTGGATTACAGTTCTCTAAATATAGAGAATATTACATAATATCATATTGTTATACGAACAATATGATAGTCAATAGTTCCAGCAATTTTTGAAGGAAATCAAATCTTTAGATATACCTACATAAAGATGAGGATGTTATAACACTATTTTTATGGGTATTCGTGTATAATAATTAGTGGCTGAGCTATAATAATATAATAGATGTAACATTATTTTAGTACTGTTATTTAACCCTTTGCACTCGGAAGTTTCTCACTAGAAATATTTCACATTTTTTGACGAAACAAAGACGATATTCTTTGAAACTAATTCGAAGGGAAATCACAAGTATATTGGGGAACAAAGCTACTTTATTCCAATATTTCATATATCGAGGCGTTATACAAAGTTGAACATTAAATATCAGATTTTATAGTTTTACTGCGTCAGATCAAATGGTGACTGGGAGTCACCTACCGAGTTCAGAGGGTGAATACAACCATTTACGTTCCAATTGACGTGACTGTGGGAAGAGAACACCGTAATTCGCTTTAGTAACAGATAAGATTCGTGTATAGAGGTTTAGCTTCTCTAAGAGAAATAAACGTTGAGACTATTTCACGTACGTGAAAGATGTTTCGCTTATCTATGATCTGTCACACAGGACTGGCTGCCCGTTGGTATCCGTAGCTGGACACCAGTGTACATCGAATGGTCAAGGTTCTCCGAGGCAGGCCTCAATTTCCGTGCGGCTTACGAGTTTATCAACGACACTTACTGCGGCGATCACAACACCAGCAAACCGGAAGGCGAGGTTAACGGCGGTGACCTAGCCAGCACCGGATTAAAGCTCAATCAGTATTATCAGCAGAAGTGCACGTGGATCTTGAACTCCTTGACGGATCGACAGCTCACCATCGAAGTGAAATCTACACAGAGCCGTAAGTATACGGTTCCTCTTTGCAACACACCGTGATTATATTTTCATAAATGAAATCTCTCTAACGTTCGTAAATTAACTGAGAAGAACGTCATTGTTACCATTACTCGCAACGTCGATCAAAGAAAAATTGAATTATCGATTAGCAGAACGTTAATTATTAGTTTACGAGAAAAATTAATACACTACGCACAAACACTGTAGATTTTTGTATATAATAAAGACAACGACGGGGGCACGTTCCCGAAAATTAACCGAAATATTAAGGAAACGAACAATACAAGGAAACAATAAACCTCTTCATTCCGAGGAATCCCCGACGAAACTAAAAATCTTAATAAAAACTGGCTGGCTTAACGATATCCCGAATAATTCACAATCCATCTGAATGGGAAGGGACTCAGTAATTATGCGAACTTCAGCCTAAATAAAGGCTATAAAAAGGACAATGTTTAACGAGCCACGGGTATACCCGAGTCGCAATCTCGAAAGGGAAACTTTTCTTTGGCCGTTAATTCAGGAGAGAAAGCAAAAGATGACTGTTTCGCGGAACGATACTCTCTGTACCGGTTTCGTTGAGTTCCGTTCGATTACGCTTTTGGCTGGGCATTCCTTGTCCACGCCATTGAGTATGGTCGTAGGGCGCACTGGCCGAAGAAAGGAGGAGGTAAACAGAGTGGCCGTAGAAAAGGAGGACCACGGTCCCTTTCCGTGGCGGCGTAGCCTCGAAAACGAAGCGGGACTCCGAGATTAAAGGAACCATCGGATTTGCCCGGACAACGCGAACTAGTCGGAGTCTTTAAAGCCAGCCTACCTTTTCCCTCGATTTCCTCTTTCCACTGTTGCTGTTGCTGCCTCTACTCCGGGCCGGGCCTTTCTTCGACTTTCCGCTTCGCGCGTCGCATTCTCATCGCGAAACAACAACCGAAGCCAGTGCGGTCGACCGAACCGAGGAAAATGGCTTTCACATACCACTCGATCTACACTCCCATTCCGACAATGCGGTTTTCTCTTCTCTTACCGGCGACAGTCACCTCCGTGACTCTTCGTAACGGATTACCAAAGATTGCGAGACGAAAGGTTATCTCGTTCTATCTATCAATCCGATGGATGCCTCGAGATTTCGTTTGTTCGAGAAAATGCCTTTGTTAACGTTGGCTATGTTGACGTTGGTTATATCGTATCGTTTATTGTACTGCTTTCTAGGTGGTGTTGGTACTTTATGATTCGCTTTTAATTCTTCTGTGTTGTGAAATGAATGAAACCAGGACTTTCGTTTATGAAATTCATACTGGTAATTGTATGGGAAAGTAGATTTTACTATTTACAAAAATATGTCTATAGAACGTTAAGAATCCCATAGTTTAATTATTGTAAATTTGTTTCATCCCCGACATATATGGTTATAACATAATTCGTAAAAAAGAGCGCTTTTCTACCTCTCAATTATCAAATCCAAATAATGAAGAATATACACTACGCGATGTGAAACGTATTCATTATTCACTGATTTAAATTTCAGCGTTTAATTCATTTTTAAAAGGGGCGAAGCGTTCTCGACGCTCGTCAAAAGCGGAATTTTCGTTGGGCTGTAGGTTTCTCGTGAAAATCTGTTTTTTAATAATTTTAGGATGAAGGAAATTTTTAGTTGCAAAATAAAGAGAAACGCTGGCCATTGTCGAATGTCGGGGCGACGCATGGAATGAAAATTTAAATATTGAAACTGTGTAATGATAAAGCGAGAAAAAGTGGGGAGTAATGAATTTGTCGTATCGTTATTGATTGTCAACCGTTCGCTCTTCCATATATCGTTTCGAGTCAAGAGTGAAACTCGTATGCATTCCCGAACAACCAATTAAGGGAGCTCGTTTCGCAATTAATTGTCGCAGATATAACATTTGACGCACGGCAAAGTCCGCTCCGACTATCAGTATTGACAATCATTGAGAAGGGAGTAATTGATGCCAGTTTGATTGTCAATATGTCTGGAACACAGTTATAAACCGCAGACGAATCTTTATTTTAGATTATCCTACATTAAGAAAACTTTTTGTATAAACAATTCGTTGGTTTAACAGAAAATATTTCAAATAAAATATTTTAGATCATCGTAACTGTGATGATTAGTTTCTAGATATTTAAAAAATAAACAATTCAAACATTATCGTTCTGCAACTAGTCACTCAACAGTCGTCATTACTTTCGATAAGTTTATTTCATCGCGATGTACTCTTTTTATATCTTTATGTCTTTCATATCTTTTATATTAGTACAAATAGATTTGCCTATTTATAGATTTATAGATTTCTCTAAAAATCTATTTGTAATAAGTTTTACATAAATTGATTACCTTTGATAAGAAAGACTGTTTCAGTGTTCGCGTGTTATGAAAGAGAAAACAACTTTATATTCAGACAAATGACGATAAATTTGTGAAATCTTACATACCATTGACTTTATCATTTTTTTCATAGAAAGCAGTTCCTAAGGGATTCTTTTCTTGGCCACCAAAGAAGAAGTGTTCCTTAGGGCGCATGAAAACGCATTGACCTGATATTTAGTACAACTTTTTTACTCTGGGGGACGAACATTAAATTATAGCGTCAACTTCTCCAGACACTTCTCGTCGCGTGAAAAATGTATATAGACCGGTCACCGGCGTGCACTGAACTTTTTCCTGCTTTCTTCCTTGCCGCAGGTCCGTGCACCGCCTGGAATCTGACGATACACGAATACAGCAAAAACGGAGACCCGGCGGGGCCAAGATTGCACACATTCTGCTCGAGGGATACGTACAAAAATTTCACTCTCCCATGGAAAATGAACACCGTGGTAGTTAGGTGAGTTTCATCCCCAAGGCACGAATGATTTTAGCCGGAAATCGCCGAAACATCGTCGAGATCTTTCGTCACTTGTACTAATTAGCGACAATTAAATAGTACTTTTCGATAAATACTATCCAAAACATTATAACATCGTGTCTTAAATTATAACAATTTACGAAAAGCTATTTTCCACCATAACCATACGGTTCAGCTTAAAGCTGAAACTTCCAGAAATATTGTTTACACGAGCTAGTATCGAGTTTATCACATAGAAATTACGGTTTTCATGTTTCGTACCACTGCACCGAATCGGATGAACCGCCGGAGGCGTTTACAAGATGCTTTAATTAAACACATGAACATGAACACGAACATGAATATCGATATAAACAGGACAATTAATTTGTCGTAACCATTTCGTTAATATATTAGATGGGGAGTAGAAATATTCCCTGCGAAAATGAAATGAAATACATGGTATATCACGATTGATACTTTCCAAGTTTTGTAGACCTGTACGGCCACCATAGTTAAAATAATAATTAATATAGTTTATATTCACTTCCACGGTGAAATTAGAAAAGAATATAATTTTACTTATTATTGTTTGGAAAGGAAATATAATCTTTTGTTGTTCACAGATTACAAGCTTTGGGGAGGACAGCCCCCGAGTACACCATAAAATGGAGGAGCGCATCAGTAATTGCGAACACGCACAAGAGCGCGCCATCGCCGTCATCGAATCATGTGCTCAGTTCCTCGACCGGAAGTGGAGAGCATAGAACACAGATCCTAATGCTCGCCACAGTATTTCTAACTTACGTGGCCGTTTGTTGAGTGAACGAACTCCACACATTGTGCCCGTACACGTTCCTGTTTAATGAGAAACTATACGAACGAGCCTAAGGATTCCCTTGGATATGTAAATAACAACGTTCAAATGATACGTTGATGCTCGTGTTTTTATACTATTATTAAGCTACATATATTGTCCTGAAAAACGAATAATCAAAGTTCAAAGAATTAAATAACCGTAATGATCAATCGGGATGAAGCGTTAAGAGTCAAAGAATCAATTATGAATTATATCGCTACCGACACGTCTATAAAATTATAATTATTATATATAATGTTCTTTCTTTATTGATGCAACATTAACTATTTGCTAGAAATCACTAAAAAATTTGTTTTATACCATAGAATGAACTAATTTCTGAAGTAAATATTGTGTTTGAAATTGTTTCAAACGGACATTGACCAGATTTAAAAGATCTGATTTTTAAAATTATTTCCAGTAAAACCTATATTAAATGTAATAAAGAAGTAGGCACAATTGGGAACTTTAACTACATTTCCCTAGATTTTATTCAAACACGAGCATCGAACACCGGAGGGAAATAAGAATTCCAAAATAATTCGGTTAAGGCCTCCATAAGATATTCACAGATTGTGGATGATTCGGTTACGATAGAAATGTGATCAACGTTGTAGTAATTATTGAAATACGTCGATCAAAATAAAAGAAGCACGGTATCGTCGATAGAATCGACACTGAATCGGCGTCAACCTGAATTTTGGAATTCAATAAACTAGTCGAACTATATATATAAATATATAAATATATGAATTACGGATAAAATCGAGAAGAGATATATATATACTACGAATCACTCGGTGTATACCACTCGTTTTAGCTATAAGATTCAAATAGACCATGTACATATTATACATACGTACGCATATACATAAACCTGCACGCCGGGTGAAACGTCTGTAAGGAAAAACATAAATGTGTCTGTTACTTCGTAAATAGTGACAATCTTCCTAAAACACAGAGGTACATAAGACCACAGTCCACAAGCATTAACACTTTGCAAATTACCTCTATGTTTCCTCTATCCTACAATTTAAAAGAAACAACAATTAATGTCAATAAACATCAAGTAAAGATTATTTTATATGTGCATAAGTTGTCCGCATAAATTCTGACGAGAAATTTTCTTAACTTAATGTTATAAATTTTGACGAGAAACTCGATTCATTGTTTTTATAGTTTCAATAATGATGTTTCAGAATAACGATAGTATTTTCGTTCTCTTTGAAAATCTAAGAGTAAAAGAGCAAGCACGCATAAACCGAGGCAGACACATGTCGTGCAATCTCTTCCAGACGTCTCGGTCTGCGCACGCATATAAATATAAATATAGCGAGTAAAATCGAAGAGGGAAGAAAACGAAAGAAAAAACGCGATGCACGGATTTGAAGTAGCGAGAAACCACACGTCACCTCTCTCATGCAAATGCCAAAGTAAACGTGGAAGAAGTTATATTATGACACATAGTCTCTTGTACATACTGATGGTAGAGGAATGTAGGATTTGTACAGAGTATCACGAGCTACTGTTAAGTTGTCGAAGTTCATTGTAAATTATATGATAATTTATTGTACACGAGGGACGGTTCCGTGAATGGAGACAGATTGTATTTTAACGAACGAGCTTCGAGTGCCATTCCAGTGCATTTCTCGACTAATTGTTACCGCGTACCGGTGAAAGTCCAGAGATGGCTCTTCTTCCGCGAAAGAAACGTTTGCTGATAGGGAGAAGTTATATATTAAAAAAAGAGAGAACAGTGAACGAAGTAATAATTGTTATACGACACACGAAAGAACGAGAAAAGAAGGGAATCTCTCGCGACAAGAAGATATATCGATCGACTTCCGGTTACGCGATTGATTGTTAGACTAAGCCGAAAGTAAGAGTTAGAACGTGAATGTTTGATGTACGTATCGACCGAAGCAACATTAAATTAGCGACAAGCGAAATAATTGAACTACTCGAAGAACCATCCACCGATGTAAACGATTCCATCGGATTCTGTAATTTTGTAACATGATCGCCGCAATTATTTGTACACCGTATTAGAAATAATTTTCTTCGTTCCAAATGTTTCTCTTGAGCAAGATGTTACATTTTGCATGCCATTTGTTCAGTGCGTTCCTTTTGTATCGTACGATCAGATCGCGTGCAACGAGCATCCAATGAAGAGTAATTTCTCCGTTATCATAAATTCAGTTTAAATGAGGTTCTTTTTTAATAAATGAATGAGAAAATACATTTTGAATAATACTTCCTGTGTTACTGCACTTTTTTTATTGAAAAATGGAAAAAAGTTTTCAAACGTTTACTCGAGTTTCTCAACTTAATTTTAAGAGAGTATCTCATAGTTAAGATTATTACTCTTATTTCATTTATTAAGCGATCTTATTTAAACTCAAAATATGAAGAAGATTAAGCACCATTCTGCTGCAATGTAACGCAGTTCTGTTGAAAGACTTTGATGCCTGTTAAGAGGGACTCGTGTAACACGGGATCAACTGAATCATTACGAACCTTCGATAATATTAATAACACTGTTTTTAGTGTTTAATATCTCCGTGAAACGTTTCTATCTCATTCCTACCAAAGATTTTGTTTTTATACCAGAATTATTTTTATTATAATATCCATTGAAAACAGCTTTAAATTCATACATTTAATTTAGTCTTAATTTATACTAGCGAATAGAAAGACTGACTTACCCCATTGTAATTTACACCCTGCGAGAAGGCTGGTAATGATCGAAAGATTAAAGAAAAAAGATCGAAGTCTAACTTCGTCGGAAGTTAAAGATATTAAAGTTTGTATGATAAGCGAACAGCTCGGATGTTCGCGAGCCACTTTTCTGCAACCTCGTCGAAACAGAGTTGAAAGTCACGATGTAATTAATTGCGCCGTATTGAATGGAAGGTGACACGCTATTGAATAGGAGAAAATGGAAAAAAAGTATATAATTGAAAAGTTGCACGTCTTTTAATAATTGTAACTGTCGTCACCCGGAGACATGTGCACTCAATAACTTGTGTTCCAAATCGGTGAACTGTTTCTCGAAATGCTATCGTTAGTTTCAAGAGAAGGCGATAATGTTAAATGCGAATACGAGGCATTCTTTCTCACATCGCTCGACGAAGTATAATTCACAACGATTATAACACGGTTTGTTCCTTAAACGAATGTACCGGTTTTGCACAAGGCATGTCTAACTAAAGAAGAAGAAATACATGTTACATGTATGTACTAGCCGCGTATATCTAAGTCACAATAAATAGTCAATTGTTTCATATAAAGTATAAATAAAATGAAATGAAAACCAAATGCATTCATCATTCTTCATATCACTAGTAATAAATAGAAAAAAACGTTTGCACATATTCAGTTTCGTTAACTACATTTTATAAAAACAAAAAATTGGTTTAAAATAACATATTATGAAGCAATTGTGATCTGAAAATAACGAAAACTATATTTATCAATTTTCAATCACAATCGCTGAAATCATAAAAAACCAACAGACCAGCAATCGCATGGACAATGTTAACTTTTCATTTAGAAAGTTGACTCGATTTATTAAAAAAGAACAATTTATTCACATACAAGTTTCAATACAATCTGTATTATTATTTATACATCCTACATTCGGAATATGAAACATGTACATCTACAGGTAACACGTTTGCGTTCGATTATCGGGTGCACGTGGCGCAGATCTTAAATAACATTTTGTTAAAATTTTATAAAGTTGGCACAAAATGAAATGACACTTCTAAGGGAAACAATTACTCTCTTAACACGTACAAATAGTAACAGGAAATGGATAACATCGAACGAGAAATATGTACAATACATCTATTAAATTTACTATCTTAAAAAAATTATCAACATACAATATATCCATATACATCTATCTATATATAAAGTGTTTATAGACACAGTCGGATGGTGAATGTCATCCAGCGAACATGTTAGTGGAAAATAATTTGAGATTAATTAACAACGTAATCCAATATTGCACTAACAATGCGTGTATAATAATGAGTTTATCAATGTTTCCACTGAATTTGTTTTAAATACGATTATCCTTAATTTACGTTTACGTCATTGCAACTAAACAATGATATTTATTAACATTAATTCGTTAGAAATATCTATGACACGGAAATGAGCTACACTGTGATCAATTGAACGATTATTTTAATCATGGTTTAGTTACTCCATAATCAATTTATATATCTCTTGGCACTCGGTTTCAGGGAAATAGATAATTGTAAAACAGCGAATATTTTATCAACATTGAATAGCTTATTGGATTTTCATTCTATTGCTTCTCAAATGGACGAAGTAAATGTTCATATATTTAATATTTTCTAAAATAACTAATCGGTTTTAAATGAATATTCAGTAATGGATATTGGATAGTAATATATTTAATTTTGTGTTAATCTTATTAAAGCCTTATGGTCAACAAAATTTGTTCTCCCGATGTAATGCAAAAATGTTCGATGTTAAAATTCATTCGTTAATTCATAAGGTAATTATTACGCTCATGATCTAAGAATCTGTACATAATTTAGCAATTAATATAGAGAAAATTTATGATAACATGAAATCAATTTGATCAAGTTAATTCACATTATAAAATGAATTTAACAATATATTTTACGGACTTATTCTTACAAGAAGATATTAGTTACACGATCAACAAGAAAGATATGTGTTAAAATGTATTCTATTTTACAAATTTTTAAATCTAATACAACCACGATAAAACAAGTTTGCTAACATATAAAATAAAATACTCGACATTTATTTTACATATCCAATCTCATGGATAAAAAACAGTAACATTCTTAAAAATTTGTCAAACACGTTGCAAAAACGTTAAAATCTTAATAAGAATTCTAGATATGTTAATTTGTAAACTACTATTCCTATACGCGCCTCTGGAAGTTTACTCAAATTATAATAGAAATTTTTATTCTAATCTCCTACACGAAACAAATTATTCACGCTTGTAACTGTTAAGTAACACATACATTCAACAGTTGTCAGAAATTGTTTCAGTTAGCCATCCCTTGCACATTTCGTTTCATTACACAAACGAAATATATTAATAACTGATTTAGTACTGGTAACGCATAAAGTTTAATGAACCAATTCAACGAACGATAATTTCATTTAATCGGATTAATATTAAAAGTAATAAATTTAAATGGTGCTCTTTTACGCGAAACATATCTTCTAAAAGTAAGAAAAAACTATACAAATGCTTCCGAGTTTTGTTCCCAAAATTACTGTCCTGTGTCTTTAAATGCTTCTTAAAAACACACACAAACTTATACATCAAATATCTGTTCGGAGTATCAAATTGAGATTCATATGTAATTAAAAATTAAACATGATGTTGGACATAATCTACATTTACGTGACAGCGTTTTGCATATACAAGGATGCAGAATTCAAAAGGCCTAGCCGCTGTTTCTGTTTTCGTTGCTCCGTCATCTAATTAAAATATCCATTATTATTAATTTTATATTAGTAGATATAAATTTATAATACATGAAGTTGTTTTCACTTAATTTTTAAATGTATGAAGAAATTTAATTCGTATCAATGATCAAAAAAATGTGAAATGTCTTTGTAAAACGAAGATGACTTACCCGATCGCGAAGCTCGGCGAGTTGTTGAGATAAACATTTCACTAACTGTTGCGTAGATTCTAATTGTGACTGTAAGCTTCTTAATTCTACTTGTTCCCCTTCACCTTCGTCTGCCGCCAACGATTTCGCCCTTAGTCTCGGGAACCAATCTAAGTTTCGGTCCTGTAAAAAGTACACAGAGCTTAAAAGTTAAAGCACAGCTCAATTTTTTGAAGCTCTATGGACTATTACCTTCACCATAGCGTACACATACGACTCAGGCCCTGTAAATTCTGTAGGATCTTTCACCTTTACTAGAACAATGAAATACAAGTAATGCCACATATTGTGTTCATGTTTGACATGTTCCTCGAATGACACTGTTTTGTTATCAAAGGATGATCTATTCAAACCTATAAAAATAGAAAAATTCAAGATTATATCATATTCTTCACTAAGCATAATAGTCATATATTTTTAAGACTTCATTTAACCTTAATTTCCATATGAAGAAGATACTTATGATTTTGAATAAACCAAACACTAACCACATATGAAACATGTATTCTTCAATATCAGTTCCTTTTGCTGCTTCTCCGATCTGAGATCGGCGAAAGTATCAATGATGACACCAAAAATTAGATTCAAAACAATAATTATTACAATGAAGAAGAAGAGTAAATCGTACACGACTCTAGCAACAAACAGCGGTTCCTGTAATAAAGTACATTAAATGTTATTTATTAAATGTTATTATTTTTTACATTCTATATTTTTATACTTACAGTACTGGAAGGTGCTCGCAAAATATCACCAATGCCACCGCCATTTCTTAAACCTTGATTTAATGTTGTGACAATACACATTACCAATGAATCACATGACCGTTCTTTTAATTCTCCACCGACATTAATTGCATCTGCATGTCTCTCTGTCTCATTTACTGCGTAATTGCGGGAAGTTTTTGTAATTAATTTTAAATAAGCTTCATAGAAAATCATATCTATATCATGTCTTAAAGTAAAAAAATTTAAGTACCTTCTAAGACGTATCGAGAGAGTGTTTCAGTTACATCGAGTTTCTCATTATTTGCGATGTTACATGTTCCAGTATTTTCTTCTGATTGTGGTGCTAAAACAAATAAAAAAAATATATTCGTTTCTATTTAAATTGTGTAAACTGGATTGTACTATCAAAATATATACTAACACACAGTGTCTTTATCAACAGATACTAAGAAATCATCTTTGAAGAACATGAAACCAATAATGGAAAACATATAAACTAGAATTAATGCCAAAACAGCGGTGAGTATAATAGATCTTCCGTTTCGCGTAACAGATCTAATTACATTGAGCAAAGTTTCTTCGCGATAGACTACATCAAAGAGCTGAAAACAGAAAAATTAAGTGAAAATATTTATTCAAAAACTCAAATTATGCATATTTAGGCGCATAAGTACTTACTAAAACTGAGTAGAAAAATGGATGCATAAAAATCCCAAGAACACAAAATATGAGATATGATATATGATACAAGAGTTCGACATTTGTCACTATTTGCTCTAAGCTCCTTGTTAAAGTGCCCTGGTTACCTATAATACTTATAAGATGTACAACTTTTAATACAATCTGAAACATATAATTTAAATTACAAAAGTAACCGACTTAGACATGTCTGTTATGGGCTACATTGTATTTACCGTAACAAAACCTAGTAACCATAATGTTGGCTCTGGTCCTATGGAGAAAATCAATCGTAATATTGTTGAAGCTACTAATGTCCGTATACCAGATTCTCTTGGCAATGTGATAACAATAACTGCAGACGAAAGCATTACCGTCCAAATGAGACCAGATAAGTGTGAACTTAGTTCTAAAATAAAAAAGATGTAGGTATGAAAAATTTGTTAATGATTAAGTATAATAAATTTTAAATCTTACCGGGCATAGAATCTACAAATGGATAAAAGAAAGCTACAATAAGATTTATGAGTACTGCGCAATTGAATAAAATATTACTCCATAATGACATGTAACTGCTCATCCAAAATAGTACTGGTTGGCCTAAAATAGGAAAGTACTTTATTAAATATCTGATATGCATTGAAATAAATAGAGATGAAGTCATTAATTTCAATATATCACATACCTCTAAGTTTCTTCTGCCATTTCATTTCATTGAACATATCTTCAGTTCGTTCAAAGAAGTCGGAAACTTTCGATCCTTGATCATCTCGCTCTGTTGTATGTAAAACTTTAATCTTTGTATCTAAAGTAATAAGTTCACAGATTTCTGGAATTGGGAATACAATTTGTTCCAAAGTTCTATCATGTCTAACGATCTAAAAAGATTTCAGTATTATAAATTATAAAGATCTATGTGTTACCGTATTTACGAATATTGTAAGAAGCACATATAAGACAAATGACATACCTCAATTTGAGCTGTATGAGTCGCATAATATTGAAGAGCTTTATTAATCTTCGGATCCGCATTATTTTGCTCGGATGGCTTTAACATTGACGCCAATTCTTTGTTATGTTGTGCTAATTGATGGCATAAGATATAAATATTGTGTCCAACCTGAAAAACAATTGAATTAATATTAAAATATTTCTATTCATAATGCATTAAGAAATTATTACTTCTTTCGGCGATACTCCTTCTTCTCCATCTGTAGATGAATCATCAACATCGCCATCATCATCTAAAGATTCCTGATGAAATGCACGACACGCAACATCTACTAATTGTTTTGGATTCATGTTATATAGAATTCTTTCCGCATTTTCACTATCACCTCTACTTTCCATTATAGCTAATAATAATTTACTAGCATTATTTTTCAATTCTAACACTAAATCCATTCGAGTCTTTCCCAAAGGATTAATATCATTCAAGATCAACGCAGTTATTATATCTAACCCATTTGATTCATGAGTAGCAATACAGTTTTGATTATCATGACATGGTCCCTGACAATACTCAGTCAAAGTTTCTAATGTTTGATTAATTAATGCAACATTATGTTCATTAATATATAATCCTAGCAAACCCAATCCGCCAGTGGTTGAACCACAAATACAATCCAAAAACATCAATGTTTCTGATACTAGATTAAAGTTTGTCTTGTTGTTCTGATTTCGAAGGAAATTCTGTAATAATAAGAAATATTACTCATGCGTCAATTAATGTAATATTACGTCATGTATTACAGATCAAGAAATTACCTGTAAATCACGATTATGATTTTCACATAGCAATTGCAGAAACCGTAAAATTGGTTGCATCACTAACACTTTTGTACTTAATTGACCTTCGTCTCTTTCCGTGCCACCTGCTCCAGTACGATGCCTTTCCAGTTTTTCCGCAATCATATCCTCCAATGCACTTCCTATTGCTGCATTGGTTGTTACATCCTCACCAGATGCAAGATTACGAACATTTGCAAAAGCTTGCACTGTAGATGATGCGGCCTGATTTAATTCTTCCCGTAATTCATCCGTCATTACAATTCCGTTAGGTTTTCCTGTGCAAAGAAAGATATGAATGTGAACAGGTATGAATGCGAATAATTGAATTACTATTATATTATACCTGATGTGCGTTTTCGTGATATCTTCTCAATTTCCTTGCACTGTTCCTTGTCTTCATGTGCCTTCGCTGCTATATCGGATGTGTTGACTGTTACAGTAGATTTGATTTCTTGTTGAGAATCCTTCATTTTATCATAAAACACCTAAAAATTTACGATAGTAAATAGTAATTATTAAATGATTCTTAATGATTTTAATTTTCTGGTAGTTTCATGGATAATTTTCGACTTATAAATCAAAGCTGAGACATTCCTTCGTTCAAAACTTACCTTGAAAAATGACTGGCTCAAATCACCACCCATTAGTTTATTAAACATACTTTTTTGTATAATAGGATTTCCGCCTTCCAATAGTGCGATACCAAGTTCTACAGCTTCCACAAATATACTTGGAGAATGTACACTTTTAATCACTAATTCGACGACCAAGTCTGATGCACCCTCTCGATCAAGATGACTCTGTATTTCATGTAATGTCCTGCCTGCTCGGCTTAGAACTTTGGCTACGGAAAAATTACGTATTTACTAAATACTTGTATTATTATAGTAGATGAGTAATTTGTTAAAAATTTATTTATACCCCCTGGTCCATGCGTAACTGTGTTGGAGACTCCAATTTCTATATGCTCAGGCTTTTGTATGAAAGACTTTCCAAAATAGCGAGCCAAAAGATTGTTTCTCAATACATCTCCCTGGAGAAAAGGAAACAAAATGTACATTAATTTAGCGAAACACGTCTTGATTAACAGCGATGTACCAATACATCGTGCAGAGTTCATAAAAATCCAGTATGTTTCAAAGGGTATTACCGTGCATCATTTATAATAGTATTATAAAAATCGTTACCTAATCTGTAATTTAATAATAAAAATAGATAATCTGTGTATTTACATTATTTGTGCACTAAAAGTATTATATATATATATATTTGTGCGTTTTGTTACGTGTTTATAAAAAATCCTCATTAATTTTACATGTCAGTAAAATGCAACACTAACACTAATTCGTCAGAGCAATCATAATTGCATAAAAAATATTACACTATGTTTAAAAAAAATGCACAATTCTAAAGATTTATATAATTTGTATACTGGAAAATTTTTGGGTAGACTATAAAAAGTTAAAACGACGTGACAAAGGAACAATTAGGTATAATGGGAGCAGCAAAATCAGTAAAATATTTTGTATAAAACAATCTATATTATATGGCAATATGCACAGTAATAAGTTAGTGAAAAACGAAAATATTACTTACAATATTGACCATGTAAATATATCTTTAAAATATTTAATAATTTTATTACAAATTCCGCATTGCTGCTCTCATTTTGCTAAAGATACATGTAAAATATTACAGTTGCTAATAATAAGGTATCTAATGACGTATTGGTACACCCTATCTGTAAAAGAAGTGTATATACATATTCAGACATAATAAATTTTCTTATTTCTATTTCTAAACTCTATGCCCATACTGAAACGTACTCGGAAAAATATTTTACACTATATAAAATGGTATTCCATAAATCAATGAATTTCGATTCACGATAAGTTGAACGTACTTCAACTTATTTAAACATTCACTTAAACATATATTTCAACAAATGAGTATCCTATCATAAATTATAACTGCTTTAAAATATGAAATCTAATATTTAGTCTATACTTATGCTATGTTCATTAAAAAAGGTAACAAGAGAAGATAAGTTAAAAAGCAGAGCACGAACTTAGGTAAATGTAAGAAAATTAATCAAGCACATGCAGAAGGTACCTACACAACGTACATTATTCTTGTACTTAAACAGATTTCATTTATTGTATTATATAATGTGATGAAGTCATTTCTTTACAAGCAGCGATAATAAAAGTGAGTTTAAATATGCATGTTTTATACAATTGGAAAATATAAATATTTACTGTGGTTTCAATATTAAAACATACTGATAAACTTTTCATTTATTAGCTGAACAGCCTATGCGTGTATACACTCGTGTAACAATTAAAGATGTTTAATATTGAAGATTATATACATATACAGCATAAATTATAAGAAACAAAACAACAGTATACTTCGTTATCCCTAATACGTGAAAAATAATACAAAAATAATAAAGACCAAAAGTTGTAAAAATTCATTCTACAAAAAGTTACTACCTCTTCTCATGGTTGTTTTCTCTTTATTATTAAGTTATTAATATATTTTTTAATGCTGATACATAATTTAATTTTTTGTACATTATAGTTTATATGAAAAAGCACTTAAAAATGTGTGACAATGCAGTCTTGAAAATATCATACTGCATGATTGTAAACTGAATGCAAGATGCAACAGCTAAAATATGAAAATATATAGTATCATCAAAAGATATATTGATGATCTTAATATAATATAAAAGAAACCTTCGAAATGAATACATTATTTTCATTTAGAGTATTTTATGTTCTGTTGTTATGTTTCTAGTGATTCATACTTATACGTATAATAAATAACGATAGAGTGACGGTGAGATATAAACTCTCAGAAATAGAAAATCAAATTGGTATTGCCAATTTATATACGTTGTGCCCATAAATTACCGTTGTTATCTACTTTTAAATTTTACCCGCTCTTGCTGAGTCATATGACGAGTCTCAGACTCATCGACACAGTCTGTTCCGACTTGTGGCTCTCTCTGCTGTTCTGTTTCTTCTTCTGCCGAGACACCTTCGCTCTTCGTTTGCAGCATGAAAACATCTTTACCTACATATCTATTCTACGAAACCTACTCACCCACTGTTATTTAAGTCTCTATTGTATATTCAGAAAAGCTTATTGCGCCTTATCTCATTTGCAGTCTCTATCTTGCCAACTAAAGAAACTTTCATATATAAATATTGCGTACTGATCATCTAAAGTGCCGTGAAACATATGGGCATTTAGCTTTTCGACAAACATGTAAAATACAAGTGGATATGGAAACACAAATTTTTATAGACTTTTAGGTCCAACTAGAATTTTAAACAGTAACATGTTCAATCAATAATACGTGGTGGGGTGCTAATTAACGGTAGCGAATCCTCATGATAACTAATTGAACTTATCCGAATTTTATTTTTGAAGTAACACAGCTATATAAATCTTTAGGTGAACGTTAGTTACGTACATAAATAATAATATTGTAATAAAATACTCCTTAATGTCACAGTTACTAACAGGTCTACAATATGACTGCAATATATGTCAAATTATACATGTAATCATGAAGAATACATTTACATTTATAATGCTACATCTGAAATTACTATAAAAACGTTACTTCGATGGGTTATAAATATGAAACATGTCTGGAGGCTTCGTCACCATTAATTAATATCTATAACATTTCTTCAGAAACAACTGAATGCCCTTTTCCACAATGTTGTGTCTTTCTGTATGATAATGATCATTATAACTCATGCAAAACACAATTTTGTGAAACTCACTTTTTCTCCATATTCAGGGTCAATAGCCATCATTTCCCTGAGAGTCCTTAACACTTTTACACATAATTTCTCTTCTGTTTCCTCAAGTAACTTTTCTGTGTGTTTGATTAATCTGAAAAAGAAGATAAAATAGCAAAATACATGTATACCATTTAATTTATAGTAAAATTACCTTCGAATAAAACCGCCATTTTCGCATCTTTTCCTAGCATCAGTTGCTACTGGAAACAATAATTCTGGTCGATAGAGAATATCCACTAATAAAGATAATTCTGATTGTACTAATGGTTTCAATTGCTCTTCCAATAGAGATACTATGTCTTGTAAACCTTCTATAATGCTTCTATCCAAACGCATCAGCTACATAAAAATAAGTTGTTTAATATTAATTTTATGCATAAATAATTACTGCTTCTATGATGCATCCAACTTTTTCTAATTGAGGTCACTAGCCCCACAATCACACACTCCCAGTATCTCAATTCTTAGAGTGCATTAGTAGATACAGTGTAAAAAGATTACAAATTAAAAATACTTTTTATATCATTAATTAAGATTTCTAATACCTCAGAAATGCCGTACATATTAATATTACTCTATTTCAGTCACAAAATAATAATTCAGACTTCAGCGATTCTATACTACATATCTTTGTAAATTGTCAGCTTTAAAGCACTAATAGTGTAGAGCTAAATCACACTAGTAAAATGCTAATTTCTAATGAGTGACTTTTACCTCATCTTTAGTATCCTCATCAATTAAGTCACTCTAAATATTTGGAGATTGTATCTATTATAAATTGATTATATATTTTATCTTTAAACTAACAGTATTTAAAAACTGAAATAATTTCTTAATAATTTATATTATTACCTGACTTTGAGTACGTTCTATTTTGGGTTGTTTAGCTGCTTGAAGCCATTTGCTTGTTTGTCTACTGAGCATTGCTGCTTTATTAAACATAGAAGCAACTTGACTTTCCAAATCAGTTGGTATGGCTATCCCTCTACCCTTAGCTAATATTTAAGAGAAGCAAGATATTTAATAACGTAAATAAAAATATTATTTAAATATTATAATAATATCTTAATGCCATAATGATAGTAATAATATTCACCTACCTACATCAGACAACGTCCTTATACAATTTTCTACATTGAATCTTTGACCAGCATTTAACCATGAGCATTGCGACACTTTAAAAGCTGCATGTAGGAGTTGCACGAAAACAGGTTGTCGTCTTGTCTGTTATAAAAACCCCCAATTTCTATTATTATTATAAAAAAATCAGACAGTTAAAATATTAAAACTGTAAATGTAATATATAAAAATCTCTACATTATGAAACTGCAATAGTTTTCATTAATTATTTATTTTTATATTTCCTTGTGTAAATCAAGCCTTTCAATGCAAATCCCTTCTCATAGTAATCAAAAATGCATAAAAGTATCCATTCATTTTTAGTACATTTATCAATTTAGCATTAGTTGAGTTATTGTTTGCATTCAATATAACACACTCATTGCCAAGCAATCTCAATAATGAGATTTGTGAATATTAGATCGCAGATTCATGCTACAGAAAATATAAAAGAATAGACGTTTTTAGAAATAAAAACTTTTAGTATGTAGCATAGTAGGAGCCTTATGGTTAGAGGTTTGGATAATTTGAATAACAGGCTAATAACTAATCCAATAAAGACAGTGAATGTGTTAGTCTGATTCTGTAAATATGTATATATTTGTCTTGATATATTTTCAGTTATATAAAAGAAAAATATTCGTGTTTCCTTTTTAGTATGTTCTTTTTCTCATGCTATTATTGTATTATACAGAAAGAAATGTACAAAAAATATTTGAAATTTATGAAATACATATATAATATTTATATGTACAAAAGAAAATACATATTTAATGGCATCTATACTTTGATTATAAATTTGAAAAACTCATTTTTAATGTTATGACCCATGTTAGTATTATTGTGTATTTACAACTGCTCATACTAATTGAGCATTTTAACTGGGTACTCACATAGACAGTAAGATTATTATCAGTATTCCGGTCACTCTCCTTGATGCTCCAATATAGTCTAGCCTCGTGCAGATGTTTCTATTAGTAAATCAACCCACCACCATATAGACCCAGCACCCAGACCCAGTAAACCAATGTTGATGAGTCAAAGAAGGCCAGGTGTAGCATGCCAAAAACACAGAACATGCCGCTGATGCAATCACCAATTACCAAGCACACATCAAAAATTATATTACCGTGACAGTAATGAATTTATAATACACTCTGGCTTACTGTATTATAATAGACAAAATAAATAAAAATAAACAGAAAGAGATACCAACAAAAAAAATAGAGAAAGTAAATGTATTTAAATAAATACTAATGTCCTTACATGTTGTGATATGTACTTGGTTCTAAGGAAACTTAAATTAATGTGTTTTTCATGCAAAGCAAGAAATCATTAGACAAAATAAATAGAGTATTTGCACAGATTTTGTACAAAATTAAATATGTCAATTATTTTACTTATGCTTACAACATGTTAATTTATTTAAATGTATTCATACTGTAGAAATATCTGAATTTTCAGATATACTTTCTGAAAGTACATTTACATGGTACCATTATACTGCTGATCTACTATATATAGTACAAGTCATATATCCTTGTTGTATTTTTATATAAATACAGAATTCAAGTTTTTTACATTAGTTGGGATTAATGATTTCATATTTGTATTTACTAATTACCTCCATTTCGATGAACTTCAGTTTTGTAATGAAACACAATAAATATTTGAATTTAAGTTATTCAACTACAAATTTATAATATAATATCAACCGCTATAAAGGGATAGAAGCACCTTTACTGTTAGAATATATAATTACATTTGTAGTAAACAGAAAACAAATAGATTTTTATGAATTTAGTGTATGTATATTTTCGTGCAAAAATTAAAAGTAGTAGCCACAGTTTGAAATTTAATATAATATAATGTAATTTAAAATACAAGTTTCTCGCATAATGAACGATAAAACATGAGATCACGTGAAAATATGAATAGCTGTGCTTTGATTAAGATTACACAGATACATTTAAAAGAGAATGGCCTTTTCCCACTTCTATAAATATTCATGTATTATGTATTAATGTGCTCACATACTCAAAGAAGGTGCCATATCCACCACACAAATATTAACGTTAATTCGAACATTTTTGTTAAAGGCTTGTACTGATTACACCGTAAGTTTGTTGAAATGTGTGTATTCATTAAAACAGTATTAAAAAAATGTAAATTATAAATGAAACGTAAAATAAATGTAATAAATAGATACGATACCTGCACTGTAGTACTCTGATCTGAAAACGGACTGCTAAAGAACGTCGTAATGATATTCATTAGGCAACCTGTCACATAATTTTCCAAAGAAGTATCAGCGTGTTCACGATCATGTGTCGCAGTCGCTATTAAGCCCATGTCTACAATAAAAGATTTTTCAAATAATGACCACATGTGATTTGATGTGTAAATTTCTTTCATTTCCACTTCTGTATCAATATAACAATGGTTGAGAAAATTGATATATGCTTCTTTAACCTAAGGAATATATGAATTTTAAAAAACATATTATTTGTAAGAATAGATTCTTGATCAATGTGAAACTTACTTCTGGTATGCAATCTGGATGTGATACCATAGCAACAATATCGTCTAAAGGTAAAAGACTATGGCATTTAATTTCGGTATTGACATTTTTACCCATTGTACAGCAAGCTAACAATTTTACTAATTCTACATGATACCTATAATTCATAATAACATAATATGTGCAGTATAGTGAATAATACAAATAAGTAAAAATATTTGTGTACTAGACATATATATATAAATATATATATACTTTAGTAGACTGCTTTCATCCATTCTGTGCCTTTCGGATCGCATCATTTCCACAAAATGATTAAAGGAAGCTCTGTCATTGTAGAAGACAAGAACATCTTCACCAGATTGAACCATCTAGGAAATTAATGCTTACAATAAATACTTTGTAACTTATATCTACAATGATATACTGGATTACTCACTTCTTGCATCACCATTTCCTGACATTTTCTAATAAACTGATTTTCAGCTTTTACTATTGTTTGAAGAAATTTTAGATACTGTACATGCTTCCCATGAGTTTCTATACAATGCACAAAATGCTGTATAACTTTAGCGCTTACTTCATTACACAAAGTAGAATTATCTTGGAAAATGCTACACACTGTTTGCGCTTCGCGTATTCCAGGATTTAGAAACAAATCTAACTGTTTGTGTAATAAAACCTGATTTTGTTGGTTGCCTAAACAAAAGTTTTGCAGAAAGTCATGTGCCAATCGCATTAATTCATTCATTCTAACATCTTCCTTGGTATCATATGGAACTTGTAGTAAGTCTAAAACAACAGTGTGTACTCCAACGTTACGTAAAAGTCTTTGTTCGTGTTTTCGTGGTTTTAATTGACCACCTATCGTTTGAATACATAATTTGTTCATGCGAATCAGAATCTGTTGTATTTTTTTATATTCTTCAGCTTGATCTGCATGTAATGGAGGTCCAATATCTAAATCTATTGCAGATCCTATAATTCCAGATATTATCTTTTAAATAAGTTGCTCTCTTTATATTTTTTCTTTTGGAATCCATACTCATGCAAATATACAATCCTTACCTTTCTTGTCCGATGTTGATAACTGAGGCGGTGTTTTCCGAGGAGTAGCTCCATCATCTTCCTCTTCCTTACTTTTCTTTTTTTTACCGCCATGTTCTTCTGCTGCTTTAGATTTGTATACCCAAAGTTCAGATTTTTCAACTGACTGCCGTAAAACGTCTAAATCTGACTTAATTTGTTTATATGACTCAACATCACTGTCAGAAACTAAGAGCTGTACCTATTTATAATTGAGATGCCTTCTATAATTTTTATATCTGATAGGCTAAATTTTATAACTGCAATATAAAAATAACATAACATACTTGTTTAAATGCTTGCAAAACTTCTTGTCTCTGACTAAAATGTCTAAAGAGCAAATGTAATGCACCAGAAACTAACGGGGGATAGTCGTGCATTGCCAAATGGAGCAAGACACGCAGAAATGTCCTACCACCTTGACCATCCAAATCTAGTGCCGCACACTCCTCACTATATCGCGTAATTTATGAAATATTTCTTTATTATTATAATAAAAACAATGAACACTGTGTTACCTGCTTCCGAATATACCCTCTGCTTGTGTTCCAATTAGTTCTAAATCAATGGTCTTTTGGCCAAGATTCAAGTCACCGGAAGCTCTTTCAGTTTCATCAAATTCCTGCTTGAAAATGCTTAATAAACAGGAAATCCTATAGTCCAATCGAACGTCGAGAATGAACTGTAAGATTTCGATAATTTTCAACTTTGTATCCATCACCAACGGGTATTCTTTCTGTGAGAGTGGTTTCGGCCTAGGGGAGGTACTTCCGCCTAACACTTGCCCGGCTGAACCCAATGTTAAACTTGTCATTACTGCTCCCATGTCTCCAATACATCTCAATACTCCACCTTCGGCTATTGAAAAAATAAGAAATATCTTTCAGTATGTTATTAATATGCTACACAGTAATGATTATATGTAACTTATTTTGTTATATCACTTTTAAGCTTGTTATATCACTTTATACGTAGGTACATAAATAGGAATCAAATAAAGGTGTTGACAATAAATGAAATAAATGAAAATGATATCAAGCATACATAAAATGTAATAAAATGTTTACACAGATACATTTATAAGGTAGAAAGTGTAGGGAAGAAAGTAATCATGCACTTAATAAAATTAATGTAGAACAAGTAATGCTACATCGAATGCTCTGAATTAAAAATTAAACATTGAACTTAGTCATAAGATTCAGATAATTTCGTAAAGGACCTGTAACTGCCATTCATTTGTATTTATATATTACCTGTTTCTTTAGAATCCGTAGAATCAGCTTTACAAGTTTTCAGAACAAATAAGTTAATTACATTTATATGTGCATAATTAATACGTTTATTAGTTTTTTTAGCTATACTATGCTACGAAGTTTATAGTGCATAAATGATGTTTAAGGTACATATTAGCGCTTTTGAAGGGGTACACTTATGAACGTATTTAGGATATTAGTGTATGTACAAATAAATATTAGTATTCGATATAATTTAGGAACTTACAATCAATATCACCAGTTGGAATTTTTCTGTCCGGTGTGTCATTTTCTGAAATACAATCCAAAATACTTAGCAACGTTTTGGTTAGTCTCAACAGGTCACTAAAACTATAGAATCCGAAATAAATTAAATCGCGTGCCAGTTTAACAACCTGAAAATATTTTAAAGAATAACTTAATTTCTTGCAGAACAACGTGTACTGAACATAGAAGCTAATCTCCTTACTTCAAACGTAAGTTTATTTTGTTCTTGATCTGCAAAAGACCACATTTTTGCAACTACGTTGCACAAATAATCTTCTACAAACATTATGGTCGAACTAAATTTAGCACGGACAACTTCTTTATTTTGATCCCGCATTCTGTTGGCGTCATAACTAAAATGAAAATAACGCATTGCATACATTTTTTTCAATGAATACAGTTATTTCATGTATTATATTACACAGTTTTGCATTTTCACGTACTCATTGATACTCATTTTAGAAGGAATCTCAGACCATAGGCGTGCATACTTCACTGGAGTTACTTGTTCTTGTGGATCTCTATCAACATGAAGGTGTAACATAAGACGACAAAATGATGCACGCAATTCGTATGGTACTGTTTCATCTTCCATGCACCTAAAGTTTTCATAAGAAATTTTTATAAGCTTAGATAAAACAGACATCTTGAAAGTAGCGCGTATCTAACTTACTTGAGTATAAGACCAATATCTAAATGTGGTGATAAATTATTCAAAGCTAAATACTGTCTGTTCAGACACATATTGCTAAAAAGATTCAATTGATGTCTATAGTAATCTAATATTGCTGCATCTTGAACATTATCCATTTTTGTTCCCCTTGATAATTCATTTAAAGACATTGATTTCTATAAAAGATATTATATATAGTAGAAACTTATAGGAAAAACTAACATGAATGCACCTTCTGATATATGTACACAGATGCTAACCGTCCCATTATTCCATGAAAGAAATACTTCAAGTTCTTCCACGACAGTGATTTGTGGTTCACCGTTTTCTTGCTTTTCATCAAGTTCTTCCACTTCAACCTGAGTTTTCATCACTCTAAAAAATTTTGTAACATATCAATATGTGTCAGTTAAATATAAGCATCACTTAAACAAATATTTTGATTTTACCTAGTTTCGATTAATATATCTTTATTCTTTTCGCTTAATACACTCTTGCAAATTAGCTCTTGCGTTACAGCTATCGCCTTCTTATTAGAAATACATAAGTCTGACAAGTAATCTAAAAATCTTGATTCCCAATTATGCATATTCTTTCTGACAAGACCCACAAATGTTTCAATTTCTGCAGCTGTAATATGTTTCTCCAATAGTTTTCTATTATTATGTAAGAGAGCAGTGATGGTATCTTCTGCTAGAATATCATATCCAATTTGTTTTTGCATAAACGCGAAGTGTTTAGCAATATATTCCTATGTCATAAGAATAAATGTATGAGCTGACTCATTAATACGAAAATAAAATTATATCCTCTATTAATACGAAATACCTGGTTTTTTCTATAATCTTGTTGTGAAAGTCTTAAGATTCGGTAACACAAACGAAACATATACTTGTACGGTGCATGCCTAGGATCATTTAGTTCCTCTATTCTAAGAAATGGTCCCTCACCTTCTGCAGACTCTAAGAATGGAGCCTGCAAATCAAAACTTTCTAAATCGATTGAAAAATATAAGTGTCACATCAGAAAAAGTATTGTAATACCTGAAGTATTTTAAACAATTG